>NC_026004.2:42312785-42391524 GCF_000442705.2 Elaeis guineensis | reverse complement strand
CCTACTTACCTTGTTAGTGTGCATGTGCAATTGGAAGTGCTAATAGTCTTTAAATGACCTAAGCCACCAAGAGTCTAACCAGCTAATCTTCTCCGTGACTCACTACATTAGCAAATACTTTCTAACTTACTCTTATTTCTTTTATAGATTAATTTATTTATATATATATATATATATTTATTTATTATTTTTTTATTTTTTTACATAATATATTAAATGCAAGAAATAACTCATAGTGGAAGGAAAAGGAAATGATAACACCTGATTTTGTTCAAGCTCTCCCCTCAACTTGACCGACATTGTCCCCAATGGAGTTTATCTAATTTATTTGTCCTAAGCAAACTGAAAACAAAGAAAGCATTAGAAATTAAATAAGCTGGGTTGCCTCCCAGAAGCGCTAAGTTTTATGTCTTCAGCCAGACCAAACCTCGAAGCAACTTAATCAGAATAAGTTGGTTCATAAAGAACCATGGCATCTTCAACAGTCTTGACAGGTAATTCCAAGAATGGTTTTAATCGTTGACCATTAACTTTAAAGATAACACCATTACTTGGGTTTTCAATCTCAACAGCTCCGTGTGAAAAAACTTCCTTTACTAAAAATGGTCCTGTCCAGCTAGACCTAAGCTTTCCTGGAAACAGATGTAATCTAGAGTTATATAAGAGCACCTTTTGTCCGATATTGAAAGTTTTTCTTATAATTGATTGATCATGAAATGCTTTGGTTCGTTCCTTGTATATCCTTGCATTTTCATAGGCTTCATTTCTAAGTTCTTCTAATTCGTTCAATTGAAGCTTCCTATGGTTTCCAGCATCGTTCAAATTTGTATTTAGTTGTTTGATGGCCCACATGGCTTTGTGTTCTATCTCAATAGGCAAGTGACATGGTTTACCAAACACAATCCTATAAGGAGACATTCCTAGATTGGTCTTGAAAGCGGTTCGGTATGCCCAAAGTGCATCAATTAATTTTAAAGACCAATCCTTTCTATTGGCATTAACAGTTTTTTCCAGGATCTGTTTGATTTGTCGGTTTGACATTTCAACTTGCCCACTAGTTTGAGGATGATATGGTGTGGCCAATTTGTGGGTGACATTATACTTTTTCATCAATGTTGCAAAAGGTCGGTTACAAAAATGGGTTCCCCGATCACTAATGATTGCCCTAGGAATACCAAACGGGAGAGAATATTTTCTTTAAGAAACTTAATGACCATTTTGCTATCGGGTGTTCTACATGCAATTGCTTCTACCCATTTTGAAACATAATCAACTGCTACTAGAATATATTCATTTCCAAAGGAATTTGGAAATGGTCCCATGAAATCGATCCCCCAAACATCAAAAACTTCAACTACCAAGATTGGGTTGAGTGGCATCATGTGTCGCTTGGTGATTCGGCCCATTTTCTGACATTGAGCACAATTTTTACAATATTCGTGAGCATCCTTAAACAAATTGGGCCAATAAAAACCACATTGGAGAACCTTAGCAGCAGTTTTCTTAGACGCGAAGTGACCCCCACATGCTTGATCATGACAAAAAGATAAAATATTCATGACTTCGTTATCTGGGATACACCTTCTAATAATTTGATCAGGACATTGTTTAAAAAGATAAGGATCATCCCAAATGAAATACTTCACTTGGGCAAAGAATTTATATTTATCCTGCTTAGTCCAATGAGAAGGTATCTTGCCTATGGCTAAATAATTTACAATATCAGCAAACCAAGGTTCAGTAGACAAAGACATGAGTTGCTCATCTGGGAAAGATTCATTGATGGGTGGTTCACTAGATGGTGCAACTGAATTCGGGACAAATGATCTGCTACAACGTTCTCAGTGCCTTTCTTGTCCCTAATTTCTAGGTCAAATTCTTGAAGGAGCAAAATCCATCTGATTAAACGTGCCTTGGCATCCTTCTTTGCTAGGAGATGTCTAATGGCTGAGTGATCGGTGTAAACAATGGTGTGGGTCCCAACCAAATAAGATCTAAATTTCTCTAAAGCAAAGACAACGGCAAGAACTCCTTCTCAGTTGTGGTGTAGTTAAGCTGCGCATCATTTAAGGTTTTACTTGCATAATATATCACTCTAGGCAGCTTATTTATTCGTTGACCTAAGATTGCGCCCACAACATGATCGGACGCATCACACATTAATTCAAATGGTTCAGACCAGACAAAGGATGAATGATTGGAGCTGATACAAGTGCATTTTTTAGAAATTCAAAGGATTCCAAGCACTCATGAGTAAATTCAAATTTAGTATCCTTTGCCAAAAGATTAGTCAGTGGACGTGCTACTTTGCTAAAGTTGGCAATAAACCTTCTATAGAATCCAGCATGACCTAAAAATGAACGTATTTCTTTCACAGATTTAGGTGGTGGAAGACTTGCAATTAGATCTATTTTGGCCTTGTCCACTTCAATCCCCTTTTTAGAAATGACATGGCCAAGAACTATTCCCTGTTTGACCATAAACTGACATTTTTCCCAGTTGAGAACTAGGTGCTTCTCCTTACATCGTTCTAGAACTAATTGCAGGTGATTCAGACACTCGGAGAAGGTTAGACCAAAAACAGAAAAGTCATCCATAAAAATTTCTAGAAATCGTTCTATCATATCTGAAAATATGCTGATCATGCATCTCTGAAAGGTTGCCGGTGCATTACATAGTCCAAAGGGCATTCGTCTATAGGCAAAAGTACCAAATGGACAGGTGAATGTAGTCTTTTCTTGATCTTCAGCGGCTATGGGGATCTGGTTGTAACCGGAGTATCCATCAAGAAAACAGTAAAACTCTTGTCCGGCTAGTCTTTCCAACATTTGATCAATAAATAGCAAAGGAAAGTGATCTTTCCTTGTCGCAGCATTCAACTTTCTATAGTCTATACAGACCCTCCATCCCGTTTGGGTCCTAGTTGGGATAAGTTCGTTTGCATCATTTTGGACCACTGTTACCCCAGATTTCTTGGGTACTACTTGAACTGGGCTTACCCAAGAGCTATCAGAAATAGGATAAATTATTCCACTATCTAGGAGTTTCAGAATCTCCTTTTTAACTACATCCTTCATAACTGGATTAAGCCTTCTTTGGGCTTCTCTTGTTGGTTTAGCCTCTTCCTCTAAGTATATTCTATGTTGAACTATAGAAGGGCTTATTCCTTTGATATCTGCTATGGTCCAACCTATTGCCTCTTGATTTGCTTTTAGAACTGACAATAACTCCTCCTCTTGCTTGGGATCTAGGTCTGATGCAATAATTACAGGCAAAGTTTCTTTGGGTCCTAGATATGCATACTTGAGATGTTCTGGGAGGGGCTTCAGTTCTAAAATGGGTGCTTCCTCTATCGATGGTTTAGGTGATGAGTTCACCATCTCAATGATTGGTTCAGTAGGAAGTGTCGATTCCTGATTAATCTGATTTTCTTTAAGTATTTCATTGACATCCTCAGACTCATGGATTAACCAGGGGTTAGACTCTAGGTCGACTTCATCATCACTAATGTCAATGGATTCATAAATACCATCTTGGACTACATTGACATCAGCATGAGAAGAGGATTCCTGTTCTAAGTTAAAAACATTAAGCTCAATGGTCATATTCCCAAAGGATAACTTCATTAGACCATTTCGACAATTGATTTCAGCATTGGCCGTAGCTAAGAATGGTCTTCCTAAAATGACAGGTATATGTCCTTTAGGATTCGCAACTGGCTCAGTCTCTAAAACAATAAAATCTACAGAAAAATAAATTTTCAACCTTTATCAGAACATCCTCGACCATTCCCTTAGGGATCCTGAGAGATCTATCGGCTAACTGTAATGTGATCCCAGTAGGTTGAAGTTTTTCTAATCCTAGTTGTTCATACATCGAATATGGAAGGATATTCACACTAGCTCCTAGATCTAGCAAGGCCTTTTTTATATTGGTTTCTCCAATAACACAAGAAATTGTTGGAGCTCCAGGGTCCTTATATTTAATTGGCACATGGCTAGATAGGTATGAACTGACACTTGCAGCCAAAAATGCTTTCTTTGGTACATTAGTGGTCCTTTTCCTAGTGCAGAGATCTTTTAAAAATTTGGCATAAGTTGGAACCTGATGGATTATATCTAAAAGAGGAATATTAACTTGGACTTGTTTAAATACCTCTAAAATTTTATCTAAATGTTCAGATTTATTGAATTTCAGTCTGTTTGGAAAAGGAGCTCTAGGACTTTTAAGTACTGGACTAGGTGAATTTTCAGTTTCTGGTGCTTGAGGTTGAAAGGTAGTAGTTTTAGAAGGTGACTCGGCAGATGAGTCATCTATATCATCAAGTGTAACTACCTTATTGTCTATTTGTTTTCCTGATCTTAAGGTATGAATGGCATTTATACCATTAACTTGGTTTCCTTGTTGGGGTCGTGGACCATTTTGGTTCCTAGGATTTGGCTCATGTTGGCTAGGTAACCTACCATGTTCTCGTTCACTAATGGTCGAAGCCAGCTGACTTACTTGCATTTCCAGACGGGCTATAGCTTGGGTGTTATTATTTATGAGTTGACCCGTGGTTTGCATAAAGCTGGTATGTGTCTTCATCATGGCTTCTAGGCTTTTCTCTAAAGAGGTAATTTTCTTGTCATTATCATGGAAGCCTGGCGGGTTGTTCATTACTGGGTTGGACCTTAGATTTTGCTGATTGAAATTTGGATTGCCTACATTAGGATTCTGGGACCATGAGAAATTCGGGTGATTCCTCCAACCTGGGTTATATGTGGGTGCATAAGGATTGTTCAATGGTCCTTGATAGGTGGCATTCACCTGTGCACACTCATTCGAGTAGGAACATTCTTCTAAGACATGGTCTGGTGCATTGCACCCTTTACACATGGGTGCAGATATTTGATTTACATTGGCTGGTCTCTGTAATTCTAAGGCTTCCAATCTACGTGTTAAGGTTGCAATCTTGGCCTCTGATGCTAAGGTTGGTTGAATTTGATGCATTCCTCCTCTTGAAGGTGTAGCTTTATCAGGTTCCCTAGTTGTTTCCCACTGTAAATTTTTCTCGGCTAGGTCTTCTAAGAATTGCCAAGCTTCAGTAGTTTCTTTGTCCATAAATTGACCTTGGCACATGGACTCTAGCATGGTTCTTGAGTTTGAATCTAACCCCTCATAGATGATCTGGCATAGTCTCCAAGTTTCTATTCCATGGTGTGGGCATTGGGTCAAAAGATTCTTGAAACGATCAAAGTACTTCCAAAATGATTCACCAGCTAGTTGGTAAAATTGATTTATTTCATTCCTAATCCTAGCTGTTTTATGATGGGGGAAATATTTTTTTAAAAATGTTCTCACAAAGCCCTCCCAGGTAGTGACAGAATAGTTTGGCAGACTATAAAGCCACTTCTTAGCATTGTCCTTAAGGGCAAAGTTGATTAATCTAAGTTTGACCTCATCCTCTGTTAATTGCAGTTTCATGGTTGCACATACCTCCTCAAATTCTCTAATAAATATATAAGCATCCTCTAATCCTGTGAATTTTGGAAGCATATTTATGATTTGAGGTTTGATTTCAAAATTGTTAGCTGTCGGTTGTGGCAACCTGATACAAGATGGTTGGATGGAGCCAACTGGATAACACAAATCCTTAAGGGTCATGGGTTGGATTGGTTCAGCCATTGGAACAACAGGAATTGACTCAATCCTAACTAGACGACCCGACACTCTTCTCCACACACGAGGTGTACGGTTCTCGATGTTTATATAATTTTTTTTTTAATAAAATTTTTATGTATAAGGAAAAGAAAGAAAAGAGAAAAAGTTCTAAAGAGAAGATCCTAAGGAGTCCTAAATCTAAAGAAAAGTAACCAAATTAATTTAAATTTTAAATTTTTTTTTTTTTTTTTCAAACAAGTGAATCAATAAATTAAACTCAATCTATCCTAGGGTTAACCTAAATCTAGACAGCTCCTAACTGTTCCAAGATGACCCTTCAAACCTTCCAAGTGGAGATTGATCAACTAGTTAGCCAGGTAAGTATAAGAGGTGGGAGGTTCACTCATCGTTGCCTTTCTAGACACCAAACGAGTTGGCCAGGCTAGCAACTGAACCAATTTAACAAACCACCCTCAGGGACTTGCCTAGACACCAACTAATCAAACAACTCAAACTTGGTAGAACTCTTAGGGTTCCTTGTCCTATTGAGCTCGAATTCCTTAAGGTTGACGTCTAATTGATTTTAAGATTAAAAGTCTAGGTAATGCAATATGATGGAGATGGTTTTTGGGCTAAGGAAGGGTAATGAAATCCCCACCTTATCTTGTTAATGGGTTGATGCCCTTAGATTAATTATGAAAATGCAAATACAAATAAACAAGATGACCAAGAATGTAAAAGATTTTAATTTAGAATTTTTTTTTTATTTTGATATTTTACTTCACGATTATGAAATGTCTTTTGTTTTGTTTTATATTTTTTTTTTTTTGTGATTAAGTAAATTCAAATGATTAGGTCTAAAAGCAAAAGTAATTAACTAAAAATAATAAAAGAGAAATTAGAAGCGTACCTGAGTTTTCCAGCAATCACCAACTAAATATAGAAACCTAAAGAAAAAAGAAAGAGAGTTATAACGCACGAAGAACAAATATTTGAAAACAATTTAAAACGCCAAATCCCCGGCAACGGCGCCAAAAACTTGATGTTCAAATCTTAAAATTTGTAAATAAAATTGCAAGCGCACGGTGTGCAGAGTAGCACGACCAGCGAGTACGGATCGATCCCACAGAGACTTGGTTTTAAAAATGATTTTCAAATCTATGCTCAAGCGAGCTTTAACAAAAATCGAAAGTCGAAAATTGTTTGCTAAAGACAATAAGACTAAGGATCTAGGGTTTTTGAATCCACTAGATCTAGATTAGAAAATTCTACCTAGAATTTTTCTTATTGATCCTAACGACTACTCCTCTTGTCTTTCCCAAGCATAGATTATGAAGGGACTAAGGCCCAACGATAACCCATCAAGATTCTTTACATGGGAGTAGTAACTAGGATCCCTTAGGGTTTTCTCCTCCTATGCACTGAATCAAGCATGAACTATGAAGGGACTCTGACCCAACTGTAGTTCATCAAAAATTCTTGGCAAAAGAGGAAGAAAAAGAAATCCTAAGAAAAAGAAAGAACCCTATGTAAAATCTCTACTCATGATCTAGCTTCATCGCAAACCCTAGAAAGGATGCTTAGCTAGACATGATCTAAATCTACTTGCAAAATTTAAATACAGAAAAATAAACTACCATAATTTCATAAATTAAACTATCCTAATTGCATAAATTTAAATTACATAATTTAAACTAACCTAATTGCATAAAATTAAATTGCATAAATTAAACTATCCTAATTGCAAGAAAAATAAATTGCATAATGTAAAGAGATGAAATTGCATAAAAATAAGATTTTATATATAAAAAAAAATTTATTACAAAAACCTCAAAGCTCGAGGCTTGAGAAGAGAGCTAAAAACCCCACTATCTAGGGTTACAAGCTTGATCGGAAGGAAGAATACATAAAACAAGGGCCTTTGGGGGCTTTTTATAGGCATTTGGGGGTTATAAGGTTTTCAAAACTTTCGATGTGGGACTAAGAGGTTTTAGGGGGTTTATGGTGCGCCGATGGGTCCATGGTCCATGCGCCTGTTGCTGTGGACCAGGCGGCTAACCAGATCACCAAATCAGTTGATTTTTGACCAATTTTGATCTGATTTGACTCGGGTTTGACCTAATTGAGTCTTCTTTCTTCATTCTTCAATTCCTGGGTCAATTTAACTCCGTTTTGCATAAAATTTGCGCCGTTGGAATCCTCTTTCCTTGTTCTTTCTATTGATGATCTCTTCTTCTGCAAAATATAATAACAAGTATCAATTTCTTAATAAAGTTAGATAATTTAGATATTAATTGATACTTTTTATGTCAATTTGTGACATAAATCAGTCTTCAAGAGGAAGAGGGGCACAGACGGAAAGGTGGAAACCTATAAAGCCTGTCTAGTTGCCAAGGGATATCGTCAACATTATGGTATAGACTATGACGAGATGTTTTCTCCTGTGGCAATGCTCAAATCTATTCGAATTATGCTTGCGATAGCTGCCCATCTAGACTATGAAATCTGGCAGATGGATGTGAAGACAGCTTTCCTAAACGGAGAGCTAGATGAAGAGGTGTATATGATACAACCTGAAGGATTCACATCCACAGATGAGTCTAAGGTGTGCAGGCTACAGAGGTCCATTTATGGACTTAAGCAGGCATCCCGGAGTTTGAACATACATTTTGATAGGATGATCAAGACGTATGGCTTCGTTAAGAATGAAGAAGAGTCCTGCATTTATAAGTCTGCTAATGGTCCAGTAGTGGTATTTCTTGTATTGTATGTGGATGACATTCTCTTAATCGGGAATGATGTCCCTACATTACAGGAAATAAAGATTTGGCCGTCGTCACAGTTCTCCATGAAGGATCTGGGAGAAGCTTCCTACATCCTAGGGATGAGGATCTATAAGGATTGATCTAAAAGGTTGCTGGCTTATCCCAGTCTACGTACATTGATACTATGCTGAAAAGGTTCAGCATGAAGAATTCCAAGAAAGGCTATCTTTCGATAGGCCACGGAATTTCTCTCTCAAAGAGGAATTGTCCGACAACACCTCAAGAGAGAGAGCGTATGGGTAGAATTCCATATGCTTCGGTAGTGAGATCTATCATGTATGCCATGACATGTACACGACCAGATGTGGTGTACTCAGTAGGAGTAGTGAGTAGATACCAATCTGATCCAGGGGAGAATCACTGGAAGGTTGTTAAAACCATCCTGAAGTATTTAAGAAATACTAAGGACCAGTAGCTTGTTTATGGTGAATCGGACTTGAGACTTATAGGGTTTACAGACTCTAGTTTCCAATCTGATCATGATGACAGTAAGAGTGTGTTGGGATTTATTTTTATCCTTAATGGTGGGGCTGTCTGCTGGAAGAGTTCCAAGCAGCACACAGTGGCTGATTCAGTTTGCAAGGCAGAGTATGTCGCTGCATCAGATGCTACCAAAGAAGCGGTGTGGCTGAGAAAATTCATCACCGAGCTCGGAGTAGCACCCTCCCTTGTTGGTCCAGTTCTGCTCTACTGTGACAGCTCTAGAGCCATTGCTCAGGCGAAAGAACCGAAGGCACACCAGCGGACGAAGCATATTCTGCACCGCTACCATCTCATCCGAAAAATCATGGATCGAGATGATATCGACCTTCAGAAGATCGATGAAAAGAAGAACCTGACCGACCCATTCACTAAAGCCATTGTGGTGAAGGAGTTTGACGACTTCAAGTCGAAGATGGGTATTAGATACTGCACCGATTGGCTTTAGGCCAAGTGGGAGAATATTGGGAATAGTGTCCCAAAGCTAATCGTCAGCCTGTTGACGGTTGTGCTCTTTGTTGTTTTAGTACATGAATTATAAATTAATAAAAGTTATTTTGATATTTTTTATCATAAAATTATTTCATCTTCTAATGAACTCCTGTGTTGTGGTGAAGTCCTTATGACTATTTAGACTCGATAAAGGAGGATTTATTGTTTAGTCCTTAAACCTGTTCGCGACCAAATGATACGTTATTACCAAGGACAATAACGTTTATCAAGCATAGGTCATTGTGTGTTATATAGGTTGGTTGTCCTCTTAACCAAGGAGTGTGGAGACACTGGTATGGCATACAGATGAGATGTAAGGGTACATCTGCACTGAACGTGACCGACTCTGGAGCTATTTCTGCTGTCAAGAATTGCTCCAATTAGATATGGGTATAACTATCCCATTGACCTGAGACCGCCACGGTGACTTGCAAGCAACTCACTGCACTTAGGCACTGGACTATCTGAATTTCTAATTCAGTGATGAAAGGCTGCTGGGTATAGTCAAGTACTTGACTTGTCGGTGTGTGTGTCAAGATGAGATTGACCACTCCAGTTCAGGAGCTGTGTACAGTCATATTTTAATTTAGCAAAATCTTGGCCAGGATAGTTCTAGTGAGGAGTCACAGGACTGATTGAGTTGAGCACGACTCGGATGATCTAATCAGGGTTGACAGTTTAACCCTGAGTCATCCTAAACACAGGGGTCAAAAGGGATGAATTATATAGTAACCATATTCACGTAGGTTCTGAGTATTATGATTGCGACTATTCGACCTATCCGGACATCGGATACCATTGCTAGATGGTCACTTCGATTAGTATAGAAATTGGTTCCTGTGCTACCGGCTTTGGTTCGAACCTGTGGGGTCACACACATTAGAGGTTCTTATCTGATCTGATGGCTGATGAAGAGTCCTAATGTTCATAGACTATGAGTCCTACATGTCTGAGACTCTATGATCGAGAATTAGGATTCTCTGATCACGAGTCCCACGCATTTTGGGTACCGGGGTCAAAAGTCCCACTAGTTTGGGACTCTTCGATCAAGGTTTCATATTGATGAACTTTGATACCCAATTGCCCATCAGATTTGGGCACAATATTTATGAGAGATTTAATTAGTGATTTGATCACTAATTAACTCAATTTGATTGAGTAATTAATTTTGGATCAAGTCCAATTGAATTGGATTCAGTTGGGTTTGACTCGATTAGGTTAAGTGTTGACCTAATCGTCGAAGTGGTTTGGTCCCTGATTTGATCAGGGGTTGGGTTTAGTCAATTCTTGATTTGATTAAGATTTTATTGAGCCTAATTAAGTTAGATTTAAATTAGTTTAATTGAGCCTAACTTATTTGGTTCAATTAGGTTGCTTTAAATAATGAAACCACCTTGACCCAAACTCCCTGTGCCACCTCACATCCACTGCACCCATTTGAATTCACGAGAAGGAATTTCTTGTGAATTTTTTCTCATGCAAAGCCCTCTCTACACCCACTTTTGTGCACCATATGGATGGATAAAGCTGATTAGTTAACCATTTAAATTTAAAGCATGTTTGAATTTGAATGGATAAGTTATCTCTTGTGCCTTCATGCTTATCCATCTTGTGCGCCACATAACCTACACGAGAAAAGATTTCTCATGAAACCTTTCCACGCACAAAGAGTCCATGTCCTTCTCTTCTCATGCCATAAGTGTCTAGGGATGAGTTGGTTTGCATTTGAATTCAAACTCGATTTGAATTCAAATGTGCAACCACTTATCTTTATTCTCTCACACGGATAAGACACGTTCGACATTATTTTAAAAAGGGGAGAAAGGTGGGGCGTGCATAAGAAATTTTTGAAGAGAAAGTTTGGGACGTGAGGAACCTTTCTTCGTGAGGTGAAGGTCCAAAACCTTTCGAGAGAAAAAGAAAAGAAAAGAAAGAAAAAAGGGCGCAGAGTTTTTCTTATTGTACCCTAGGGTTTCAGCCTGGGGTTCGGGAAGTGAGAAGGTGAGCTACGAGTGTCGTGAGCCCACCAAATTTTAGAGAGATCTTCAACATCCTCTCAAGCATGTCTACTGATGATTTAGAGCATCCAAAGAATTGGCAGACATCGATTGAAGGAGTTCTATCAGCATCAGCCGTCAAAAGGGCTCTACAACGAGCTAGCACTCGTGAGGAGCCGATCAGACTGGGAGCCTCGTATGGATGATCCACAGAGGCCAGACATCTTATGTGGCTACATTGCGATGATCAGAGTCTCTCGATGGTAATCAGATTATGGAGATCGACTACCTACATAAAGGTATTATGTTCTGAACACATTACAGTAAAGTGTTTACTGTTCAAATTCGAATTTCAAATTTAAATGTATGCATGCTGTATATCATATTTAGATCCTAGTGTAGGATAAATACATGTTAATTAATTAGATTAACTAATATTTTCCACTGTAAAATCATAATTTTGAAAAAATTTTAAAATTACCATTTTACCCCTGCACTAAATTTCACTTCAATCCACTTGTGCGTCACTTATTCTACACGAGAAAAAATTTCTCGTGTAAACTCTCCATGCACAAAGAAGCCCATGCCCCTCCCTTCTCACGCTTTAAGTGGATAAGGATAGGTTGGTTGGCATTTGAATTCAAATTCGATTTGAATTCAAGTGAGCAACCACCTAGCTTTATCCTCTCACGCGGTAAAAATGCGGTAAAAACGTGGTCTTGCACCATTTTAAAAAGGATGAGAAGGTGGGGCATGCGTACATCTGATCTGTGAGAGAAGGGTGGCATGAGAAAAGCTCTGTGCGTGAGAAAAGAAAAGAAAAGAAGAGAAAAGAAAAGAAAAAGAAAGGGCGCAGGTTTTTCTGAGAGTACCCTAGGGTTTCTGCCTAGGGTTTGGGAAGTGACAAAGTGAGCTACGAGTGTCGTGAGCCCACCAAACTTCAGAAAGAGCTTCATCAACCTCTCAAGCACCTTTGCTGATGATTCGGAGTATTCGAGGAGTCAGCAGACACCGATCAAAGGAGTTCGATCAGCATCAGCCGTCGAAAGGGTTCTGCAACGAACTAGCATTCGGGAGGAGCTAATCAGACTGGGAGCTTCGTGTGGATGATCCACAATGGCTAGACATACTGTGTGGCTACATTGCGATGATCAGATCATCCTGACAGTGATCAGACTGTGACGATCGACTACCTACACAAAGATAATGTGTTCTGAACACATAACAGTAAAATATTTACTTTAGAATTCGAAATTTTAAATTTAAATGCATGCTATATATATCATATTTAGATCCTTGTGTAGGATTAATATATGTTAATTAATTAGATTAATTAATAATTTCCACTGTAAAATTATAATTTTGAAAAAGTTTTAAAATTATCGTTTTACCCCTGTACTGAAATTCACTTCAGTGGATGACCCATTGGTAAGTCACTTAACTAGCATAAGACTAAAGCCTGTCTTTTGAAGATGGGGCTTGGCATATGGCAGATTGGCTTTAGTGCAAGTGGAAGATTGTTGGATCTATGCTCTAGAGTCAATCTTGGCTGACACATTTCATATCTCTAGGATATGATTTTATACTTTATGAGCATTTATATTACCATTCATATTTATGTATCCATGAATCATCTAAGAGATTAACAAGATGATGACACATATTCTCAAAGAATTGAGAATTTAAGATATGTGTTATTGATGGTTAATTCCTAAATTGCTCCTGGTCATAGGATTATCATGAAGATGATGATTGATCCAGATAGATCAGTGCATAGATCATTTTCTTCGGACAGATGGGTCTCGAGTCTTCAGTGTAGAGACATCAGAGTGAGAGTGCAGGTGGTTGTTAGAGAACAACTAGCACTGAGCGTGACCAATATGAGAAGTCACATAGATGTCTGCTCACTCATTAGTGACTTTCTCGATGCTGTAGTTATATGACTGGTCCTTTGACCTGAGATGACACTACTACTCATAATGAGGCTACTGGAGTTTGACTGACACATCAACATGGGTCTCAATGAGCTCTTGTAGTGGATGTTGGCAATAGTTGGTCCATCATAGGAGTGGGGTGTGCATCAAAATGGGATCTATTGATCCTAGCAGAAAGGAGTAGTCCTATGAGATTTAAGAGGCTGAGTCCTTAAGTCTATGGCCATAGCAATATGATTAATGGAAAAGAGTTTTTATGAAAATCACATATGGACTCAAGCTGATTGAATCTATCATATGATCGATGATAAAGTTTGATGATTCATCCATGACCTATTATTCAGTCGGGACTCACGATAGAGAGATTGTATCATACATTAACTGTACCTAAAGGTTCATCATCTTTTATTCTGCTGGATTACCACCACATACTGCTAGGTGTCACTAGTGGATTGTAAGACCCACAAGCATCATCTTGATGATTGATGATCCTTGATGGACAGAGTTGGAATTATTTCAATCCATTGAAAAGAGTTTTAATGATATTGTGATAGAAATCACAATATATCTCACAATCAGACAGACTAGAACCTATAGGGTTACACACAAAAGAAGCTTTTGACTGATCAGATGGTTGAATTATGATTATGAATTCGTAACAGAATTTGATTATCAATTTGATTGATGATTGATCTAATGCAAAAGTTGCATTAAGTAACTTGCTAAAGAGTTAGTGAGTTAAAGAAGGATTAATTAGCAATTGAATTGCTAAGTAGCTCAATTTGATGGAGCTATGGGACTTGAATCAAGTCTATATAAATTGGATTTAATTTGACTTGACATGGGTTTGATTTGATCAAACCTTGTTAGGTTATAGGATGACCTAAATTGCATGGGAGAATGATTCTTATTTGAATTAGGATTTGGGTTTAACTCAATTTCTAATTAGACTAGGATGTATGAGTTTCTATTTGGACTAAAAATTCTTATTTCTATATGTGCATCAAATCCTAATTGGATTAGGATTAAATTAAATTTGACTCAAGCACCAAGCAAGAGTCCAAAAGGACTAAGACTCCTCCAATTAGGTGACATCTAATCTAAATAGTTTGAGCTTCAAATTAGATTTAATTTTCTATCTATTTGGATCTATTCTAGTTCTAATATGATTAGGATTGATTGGTGTTTTATTTGATTTAAAACAACCACCTAATCTAAGAGTCCCATGGGATTAAACTACCTCCTTTCCATGCACCATATAGGTCCCACGTTGAACCAGGTTGAGATGCCACCTCTCCACTCAATTTGTGTGTGTAATAAGCTCCTTTAATCCCTTCCTTTCCATGTAAAACTTGGGTGAAACCTGGGCACACAAGAAGAGGTATGGGTGACACAAAATAAGGTAGAGTCCTAAGAGGTTTGGACTCTAACTCCTTATCCAATCTCTAACTCTATCCCTTCCCTATTTAAACACCACCCTATGGGATGGTTTTATGGCTGAGATGAGGATCAGATTGATGCCAAAAGAGAGCCCCTTTTGTGTGTGAAAAATCATAGGAGAGAGAGGGACGGCGTGATGGGTGTTGGCACAAGGTATGTATCCCCATATCCTTTCTTTCTTACACAATCAAGTGTTGGTTGTTTGGATAATCTCCTCTCTCTTTTATCCATGTTTGGACATGAATGTCTCTTTTTCTCTTTATTCAAAAATTGGACAAAATTTTTACATCTCTATTGTAGAGGTTTGGTGCATGGATTTTAGGAAGAAAAGAGAAGAAAAGATTCTTCTCATAATCTCTAGCATAGATATCAAGATCCTCCTACATCTTCATCTTCTCCAAGAGTGTCTTGAGAGAAAAAAAAATTTTCAACCTTCAAGATACGATCTCTGCAAGAGAACTAGCACCTCAATGAGATCAAAAAGCTTCTGATCAGATCAGAATCTCGTATGGATATCCGTAAAGGTCAGATGCTTGTGCGGCTACAAGAGATCTTCGAAAGATATCCATGATCATCAGTTCACAGTGAAGATTGATCCATGCCAAGGTATGTTCTTAATTTATTTTTTTCTATTTGATTTTTGTATCTGAATCTTATCTCACATATGATGATCTTGTTTATGGTTTGAAGATTTGATCTTATGCATGCTTAGATTAAATTAGATTTAATCTGAAAATTTTAAAATTTTATCGCATACTTTTTTTGAAAAATTTACATGCATGAAATCATGAAAATCCAATAGTGGTATCAAAACCATGAAACCCCAACATTCCTAAAGTACCTTTTGTACATGCTTAAAGGGGCTGATCATATACCATTTATATCTGATTTTAATTAAAATAAATTAGATTAAAAAGATCGAAGATTCTTATGAGATAAGGATCTATCTTTTTAAGATAATTAGATTCTTATTATGTGTCAGAGTAATGCCTATATAAAGGGTATGTCTCTAGGATTTCTAGGTAATTGATTGTTGGTGAAAAATCTCTCTCTCCCTTCTCCACGCCTCCTCTCCTCTTTCTCTTCTCTTCCATGCTCAAGAGTTGGGTGTCCCCTTTTTCACACACTAAGGGGTAGTGCTTGGTGACTTCAAAAGTGAAGATCGAGGAGAAGAAGAAGAAGGCTACTGATCAAGGAGTTGATCCCACCATCCAGATCAAGGTGTTGATCAAAGTGCTTAAGGTTAAGATTCCTCTTGAGAAAAAGAATCTTCTACGAAGAGAAATCAGTTCAAGATTGATCTTGATGGATACTCATAGTGTTGTGCCATGTTTTCAAGTGTGTGGAGTACCTTTCACTAGGAGATCAATGAAGAAAACTCTCTGGAAGGGGATGAAACATGTTGAAGAAGAACAGCCTTTCTGATTGCAGCAGCCTTATAAATCCTGTCGACAGGATTTTTTTCTTTGATTTGAACCCCTTCTCCTCCAAATCTAAAATCTACCTTTTGAGACCTGGAAGCACACTTGATGAAGCCTCTAAAATCAAAAAATTAGGACCTAAAACTCTTCTTGGGTGGCCAAGAGGGGGTGCTCAAAATAAGGGCGTGCAAAAAAGGCAGTGTTGGTTCCTTTCTTTCCTTTTTTGGGTTGGCGGCCAAGAAACCCTAGGTTTCTTGATTCTAGGATGTGGAGAAGACCAGAGAGAGAGGAAGAAAAGAAGGAAGAGAGAGAAAATTCTGGAAGAAAATGATTTGATTGATTGAACCCTATATACAAAACCTAAATACAAAGGTATTTATACAAGGTCAATATGACCCAACCACAAAACTCCCTTGGCTAACTTGATATGAGATTTGTGCTAATCCAAACTCATGTACACCCATGATTTGAATAAATCTTATCTACCTAGGACTCAAATCTATCCCAAAATAAGTTAGCCCCTCAAGGCCCAAAATTTTTGGATCTCAAAATCTGAAAGGCTGACAACTTTTCGTCCTAGGATCCAAACTAGTCCTAGAAACCCCATGAGCACCTTATGGACTTTGGACCTTGGCCTTAGCCTTGGTCCTCTGAGCTTTGGGAGCACCACATGAGGTCCAACACGTAGAGGCTGGATACGTATGTGGCTCGAGCATCTACGAATCCATGATCATTAGAAGCGGTGAATATCTACCCACACCATGGTAATAAGATCTGATTTCATATTTATTTCTAAATTTTAGATTGCATATATGTGTTTTCTTCTGAGATTGTGTAGGATTAGATTTGATCTATTATATGTGGGGGTTAAAGAGTTTAACCCATTTATTTTTTGTCATGATTTTCAAAGTTTTGAAATCTACATATGCTGCCTATCCGATTTTCTAACAGGTAAAGCCAAAGAACCGAAGTCTCATCATAAATTCAAGCACATCCTAAGATAGTTCCACCTCATTCGAGAGATAGTCGCAAGATGCAATGTGATTGTGGAGTGAGTTGATACTAAGAATAATATAGCGGACCATTCACAAAGGCCTTGTCATTGCAGCAGTTTGATCGCCACCTTGATTGCATGGGCATCAAGTATAGGGGCAATTGATTTTAGTGCAAGTGAGAGATTGAAAGAATAATATCCTACAAGCCAATCGTATATGGGATGTGATCAGATATTTTGGGTAATTTATCTTCCAAACTCATATACTTGACATTGATAAAATAGGCTTTTCGATTCATTATATGCTGCATCTTATAATTTTTTAAGATTATAATGAACCCCATAGGTCTGGGTAATGATTTTAGGGCCATGATAAGATCACACCTGTGAGATCTAAATTTTTGATAGCTATGATCTAAAATATTTTCAGTCATTATTTTATTGAGTCGGGGATCAATGATACCAATAAGACTGGCATATCCTATGTATGCTCACAGATGAGGGGTGGTTGATCTCACAACCACTTATGTGGTGACACTAACACAAGGATGTGGGTGCTCATTAAAGGATGACTTCATTGAATAAACTTATGAGAGAATATCTGATAGAGTTTTATTTACATGTCAGCAGATAATTCTCTAGTAAGAATTGTGTAAGTGATTCTTTGAACTGAGATCGCCATGGTACCTTATGTATATAAATTTATATTTTGCTTCACTTCCTAACTTGGTTCTTTGATCCTTGTGTGGAGTATTCTAGATGTGATGAAGTATATATGAAGGTTGTGAGTGATCAATAAAGGATCAGTCACTCCTAATAAGAGAAGTAAACAACCTATGTGATCTTATAGATCGATGATTCTGAAAGTCTTTGACCAAAGCAAGATGATAATTAGAAAGAGATTTCTAATGTATCATCAATTGAATCATCACCTTCTGATAGAAATACATATAGATAAATAATTAGGTTTGATAAGATTTTATACCCACAGCTCATCTAAGATGTTATTTGACTGAAGGATTGAATTATACAGTAACTTATTATTGAAGGATATTTTGATAATTTTTTATCAAAATTTTAAATCTTTCAGATAGTCATGATATATTGTTAGATATTAATATTAACTTATAAACTCATCAAAATTAAAAGAATTTAATTCAAAAATTAATTAGGAAGAGTCTTAGTTGATTGGGACTCTTGAGCTGACCTAATCTGATCGGATTAGAGTTATATCAAGAGTCTATGTCCACTGCTGGCTAGATTTGAAACCCAATGGGTCACACATATTGAAATTTAATCTTGATCTAATTTAATTAAGATTTAATATAAATTTTAAAAGTTAATTTGATATGCTAGCATATTGTATGAACCAAAGTTTTTAATTAGGTTTAGTTCAAAGTGTTTGAGCTAAACTAGACCAGTTGTCTTTGATCTAATAGGATTGGGTCTAATTTAATTTGGTTCTTATCCAACTTGGAAGTATTTCAAGTGTGGAATGAGTCCTCTACACCCACTAGGTCTCACACCAAAAATTAATTTCCGTCCCCTCTTAATTGCATTGAGAAATGAAGAGTCCTTCTTAATGAAGACTCTTATCTTATCTCTTCAGTTCTTATCCAGATCCTTAAATATTACACACTGAATTTATATGAAGAATTTATGGGACATAGAAGAGGAGTCCTTCTATGTGAAAACTTTTTGGTGCCAAAATAAATCATGGAGATTTACTTCTCCATGTGAGAAGTTGGAGCCCCTTGGTCCTTCCTCACATCCCTTCTTAGCCTATTTATATGGGGTCTCCCATATGGGCTGAGGGCTGAACTTTGGATGAAAATTAAAGCCAATTAGCATGTAATAGAAGAGAAAAATTTTGGAAAAAAATTGAGAAAAAGAGAAAGAAAAATTGAGAGGAAAGTTTGTAAGAAGGGTGGTGAGAGAATTAGCAAGTGTTGCTAGTTTGTCCTAGGATTTGATTTTTTCATATGTTGAAGCCCAAAATCAAATCTTAGATTATGAGACTTCTGAAGATTATTCTCTTGGCATAATTCTGGTGGCAAAATCAAAGATGACTGGGCTTTGGTATGATCATACTTTGAGTTCAAAGCCGGTAGTATTCTTATGAAGAAAAGGCTGCGGCGGTGCATCGGTTAGGAAGAACCTTGGCCAACTTCTGTGTGGATCACTGTTAGAGGACTTCTACTTTGAAGTCTCGTAGAGATCACCATCATACCATACTACTCTTTTGAGGAAGTATAAAATTCTATCTCTTTGCATGCTCGATTTTGTTTTGTTCGACATCTACAAGGTGATTCTAGGGTTTGGATTTTGGTTCGATGGTTTTAATTGTTAAAGCTTTTGATATATTTATTTTAAAAATTTTAAAATTTATTTTTTATTATTTGACCAGAACTCAATAAGGAGATCACTTTTTTCTAACTTAGTTGAACCTAATCCTGAAATTGAACGGCTGATCCACGTTAATCCTGATAATCAAATGGCTGGAAATCTTGGAGAATCACCTAGACAAATGAAGGAATACTTTATTCTTTCTACCTACAACCCATCAACTTGTATCCACTTATCTGATATTCCTGCAAGCTATTATGAGATTAAGTTGACCACCATTCAGTTGCTCCCATCTTTCTATGGGAACACCAATGAAGATCTGTATAAGCATCTAAATGAGTTCTTAGAAATATATTTCATAGTGAAAATTTAAAATTTTTTTGATGATGTACTTAGACTGATCTTATTCTTTTTCTCACTTAATGATGAAGCCAAGTACAGGCTTGGCACAATAAGGAGATAATGTGCGTGATGTTGTCGTTAGGACACCATGCAATCAATTTAATTCTAACTCCTAAAAAATTTTTGTAAATAGCAGCGAATCAAATTGAATCAATGGGAAGGCTATGGGTTGATGTTTTAAAATTTTTAATTTAAAAAAAAAAAAGAAAGATTGAACGGAGTCAGAATTGTAAACAGAAGACAGAAATTAAATGATGTAAAAAGATAAACTCAGTACTAAGATCTACTATTTAGATCTTAGCATCTACTTACAATAAAATTAAATTTTAGAGATTTAAATTTTAATTAAAATCTAAATTTTATTGTAATAATTTAAAAGAAACACAACAATAATTAAAAGTACAAAACAAAGTAACTAGATACTAGGATCTACTAACTAGATCCTAGCCTCTAGTTGCAATTAAAATAAAAATAAAAAAAATTAAGGAGAATAAAATTACTTTTATATTAATTGGAATCTGAATTCAAGTACAAAATATTAAAGAGAACTAATAAAGAAGACAAACAAAAATAGAATAAAGAAAGTAAATTAGAAAGTTGTAACAAGGATTAGAAGTTGATTAGCGCAGTCTCATCGGAAAGACGGTTGATGAGATCTTTTTTCTTTTTTCATACTTCACAGAGCTTGCTCGCATCCTCTTCTTCTTCTTCCTTAGATCTGATATTAAAAAAGATGAATGCTTGATATAAGTGATGGTGAAGAAAATAAGGCTCTCTTCAAGGCACCCCTTTCCTTCAAGCTACAACCCAAACCCTAAGCCCTTGTCGCCGCCCTCTCTCTCTTTCTTTGTACTGCCCAACTCTAGATGATTGCAATATGAATCATGGACTCCTTTAAAAATGCCTAGGGTTGGTTGATTTTTTGATATTTTTTTCTTGAATTTATGCCATGTAAATCTCTCTTGATTTGGAAGGTTATATCTCTTCAACTTGGAAAACAGTCACATGAAGAATTGTCTTATTTACTTTTGCCACCCAAGCTCTTCATGCTGAATCTTTTTGGACTCTCATTTGCTGTATTTATTTCCTTCTAGGTTAGCTCCTTTTCATTCAAAATTGGTTGCCATATCAGGTTTCTACCCCAAAAAAAATTAGGAAGAATCTAGGTGTATCGGGTGTTTCCTATTTTGTCCAACACTATTACCAACTTTAATTTGATGTAGCTACATCATCTAGAATCTAAATTGACTTCTATAAATTACATTCTTTTCTTGCTCATCTCAAAATTCTATAGGATCTAGTCATACTCAATTTGGAGTTCTATAGCTTATCTTTCAGGGGTCCTCATGCCAAAGGTATTAGAATCAAAGGGGTCCAGCCAAGGAAGATATTAACTACCTTTTTCTTAGTTTTTGTGCCTCCTAGCTCCTTTCTTGGCTGATGGCATCAATAAAAGAAAGGTGTGGGTTAGGGTTTCATGGGGTGAATGGTCAGCTAGGGTTCTGAGGCTCCAAGGTTTCAAAACATCTCCGGCAATTTGAATTTACTTGCCAAATAAGGAAAAAACATAAATTAAACTTCTCAAAACTTTTCTAATGGGTGTGAAACTTGATTTTTGATGCTTAGATTAATCAATCAACTCGATATCTACTTTTTATGAACACATACTAATTTTATATTTTTTAAAACTATTTTTGAAAATACTTAATTTTGTAAGAAAGTCCAACTTAAGTATGAAATTAGGATTTCTTGAAGATGTTAGCACCATTAAATATATAAAATATATGTATAAATATATGATTTATTATACCCCCCAACTTAATCATTGCTAGTCCCTTAGCAATATTAAAAAATATAAGTATCTATTTATCATATTTCATCAAGATCCTTCCTTACAAAAATAGGCCTAGGATTGAACGCCGACAAGTTTTTAAGTATCACTAACTAGGTATTGAGTTTTAGAAGTAGATTTCATAGTCAGTCTACTCATAAGTTTTCTTAGAGTATGTCCAAAGATCTACGATACTTGTATTTGTGATGACCAACTTAGCATTATGGTGCTAGCTTGTAAAGGGTAAATATTTCTTCTCTTCTCACCTATTTCGGTTAATTTTCTATGCAACCCCAAATTAAGCTCATAAACTAAGGTAGCTTTCACACTACTCTTCTTTTTTTTTCTCTCTCTTTTTTTTATAGTACTGAGCATCCTAGCCTTTCCTCCATCATTTGACATGAACCTTCATACTTAGGTGTAGAGATCCAGTTACTAAGCTTAAGGCAATCCACATATACTCTGTGTTTTACACTTTTATTTTAGGTAGGTAGTTCTTTCCTCAAATTCAAATTTTTAATTAAAGTATATATCAATTATCTATTTTAAGTAATAATCAAATTCTCAGCTGGCCTTACAACAACCC
This sequence comes from Elaeis guineensis, assembly GCF_000442705.2. NCBI lineage: Eukaryota > Viridiplantae > Streptophyta > Magnoliopsida > Arecales > Arecaceae > Elaeis > Elaeis guineensis. The sequence continues at coordinate 42,369,133 of NC_026004.2, read as the reverse complement.
CTACTTTACCTCATTAGTGTGCATGTGCAATTAAAAGTTCTCATAGCCTTTAGCTGACCTAAGCAGGCTGCTACGAGTCCGATCAACTAGTCTACTCTTTGACTCGCTATATTTATTAGCAAATACTCTCTAACTCTATTATTTCTTCCTAGCCTATTTTGCTCAGAATTTTCTTTCTGACACATGGTTTATTCAATAATTTCAAAAGATTTTTCAATCTTTTTTCAAAAGTTTTCAAAAATTTTCATAATATCCAAGATATTTTTAAAAAAATTTTAAAGATTTGAAAAAAAAATTTAAAAGATTTTTTAGAAGAATTTTTCTACCCCCCAACTTAATTACCATTATCCCTAATGGTATAAACAAGTTAAAAAAATATATTCAAACCAAAAGAATGAAAGAAATGAAAAGGGAGATAGGGAGAGAAACAACATGAGAAGAGGAGCTCATCTTCAATATAAAGGCTGCAAAATTTTTTTATGATTATTTTTTTATTTTTTATAAATTTCTTTTATTTTATTTTACATATTAGGTTGCCTTCCAACAAGCGCTAAGTTTAAAGTCTTCAGCCAAACTATACCGATTCTCTCACCTACCTAGGATCAAATACTAGATTAAAAAATTCTAGTATGTGAGGTGAATCAAGCAGGGTATTTACCTCCTGGACTTGAGTTTCTTCAATGGACTCATCTAGAAAATCATCTTTTATTAATTTTAAGGAGGAATCAGATTCAACTATTTGATCTATTCATTCAACTATTGTATAGTTTTCCTCCTTTTGAGTATACTTTGAGATATTAAAAATATTAGTTCTCACCTTTTGATCCCCAAAAAAATATCCATGGCTCCTATTTTATAATTGATATTGGCAGTATCAGTGGCCACGAATGGATGACCTAAAATTATGAGATTCTAATTTAGCTTCTGGGATGGTTCCATATTAAGTATGAGGAAGTCTACTAGAAAATAATATTGATTTACTCTAACTAAGACATCTTCAATCAGACCATGTGACATTTTTACTGCTCTATCGACTAATTACAGATTGATCGATGTGGGTTTCAGTTCTCCAATCTCAAATTTTTCATAGACCGAGGTCAGAAATATATTCATCCAAATCTAATAGAGCTCGATCAAAGGTGATGTCTCCTATAACACATGAAATCAAAAGACCATTAGGATCTTTTATTTTCTGAGGCAATGGATTCAACATGATGCACTTACATCATCAGACAGCACAATTCTCTCTATTGTTCTCGGCTCACGCTTTTGTGTGTAGAGTTCTTTAAGAAATTTTGCATATGCTGGAATGTGCTGAATCACATTGAGGAGGGATAAATATGAACTTGTTTGAATAATTTTATTAACTTCTCGTTGTGTGCTACTTGCTTTTTGCAAGAAGATCCAGCTTTTAAGGTTGAAGGGAATGAGACTTTAGGTTTATATGACTCGGATAACTCATCTGCTCTCTTCTTCCTTTTTTCTTTCTCACTCAGATTGAAACTAGCATCAATACCAATTCCGAGCTCAAGTTCTTCTATATGGTTAGTCTCACTACTAACCTTTATATTCTCATTTTGGCTAGTATCAGTACTAGCCTCTCTCACCTGATTTTGGTATGGGTCTTTAAGAATCCTACCACTTTTAAGTTCAGTAATTGCATTGGCATTCTCAAATTGAGGATTCTTATGAGGGACATTGAATTGATGATTAAATCTAGGTGGTTGTTGGACAGTGGGTGGGTTGTTCTTGAGATTTGTGATAGGTTGGCTTAGTAACTGACCTAGTTCTCTTCTCATAGTGGACAGCTATCTGTCCTATTTATGCTTCTAACCAAGTGATAGATCACTGTTGGATATAATCAATTGTTGGAGTTGGTTAAACCTATCGTCAGCTAGAGGAGTCTGTTGAGGAGGTGGATATGAAGGTTGATTGTAATAGGATGGTTGGATAGGCTGACTAGGCTGACTTCTATTATAGGCATAGTTTTGATACTCAGGCCTATTTTGAAAGTTTGACACAGGAGGAATTTGGGTTTGAGCCTAAGTCTATTGGGGTCTCCAAGAAAAATTAGGGTGGTTCTTCCAACTTGGATTATATATGTTTGAAAATGGATCATTAATAGGTTTGGAGTAACCTTGGACAGCTTGAACTTGTTCTTAGATAAAAGGTAAAAACTGTGCAGTCATGGGATATTCACTCATATGGTGGGCTGGGCTAGCACAGATAGAACAAATCTCCTGAAAATTGGGAGGTAGTGTGTATTGCACAGGAATTTGTTGATCTAGGACTATGACCTGATCTAACTTTTGAGTAAGAAGATCGACTTTATTTAATTTTTGAGCTATCAGGCTTAAGATGACTTTAGGACTAGAGTCTGCATATATAATCCATTTTCTAGATTTCTATTTACTTTTGGTGAGGAATCGACCTTTCATAAGAAGATAGTGAAGCATGATTGATTGATTTCTCACTCAAAGTCTCAAATAGGGTATAGGCTTCATTCTCACTCTTGCTCATGAATGTACCTCCATAAGATGCATCAACCATCTATTTATATTGATCACCTAAACCCTCATAAAAAGCTTGAATAATTTGTCACTTAGATAGCCTGTGGTGTGGGAATTTTTTAGAAGTTCCTTAAGTCTTTTCTATGATTCATGAATTTATTCCCCTGAAAGCTGAGCAAATCCAGTGATAGCTCACCTCATAGTGTCGGTTCAACCTATGAGGTAGAATTTCTTAAGAAACTCATCTTATATTTTAACCCAAGTTCGGATTGATCTCCCTATTATGTCAAGCCAGTACTTGGCTTTGTCCTTAAGTGAGAAAGAGAATAAGGTCAGTCTAAGTACATATTAGTGAAATTTTGGATTTTGACTGTGGAGCATATTTCTAAGAACTCATCCAGATGTTTATAAGGATCTTCATTAGTATTTTCATAGAAAGATAGGAGCATCTGGACTATGGTCGACTTGATCTCATAATGACTCGCTAGGATTTCAGGTAAGTGGATACAAGTCGATGGGTTATAGGTGGAAAAAATAAAATATTTCTTCATCTGCCTAGATAGTTCTTCTAGATTTTTAGTCATTTGGTTATCGGGTTTAATGTATATCAGCCATTCTATGTCAGGATTGGGTTCAACTAGGTCAGAAAAAAGAGATCTCCTATCGTGCATGTACTAGTGCAACCCTACTATGTGGTTCAATTTTTTTTATTATTATTTTTATTTTTTTTATGACAAGTAAGTTAGCAAGTAATTAAACCTAAGACATCTAAGAGTTACTTAGACCTAATAGTTTGATGGAATGTGAATCAGCCTAGATGTTAGTTAAGTCTAGTCTCACTTCCTTCAACTAGCTAGATAAGAAGTGGGATCGTGGGAGGCTCCCCATATTTTTGGAGCTAATTAAATAATTATGAGTCTGCTCAGGCTTAGCATTTTTAACCTCTTACCTTAAACATCAATTTTAGGGATGAGTCCAAACTTACTTTACACTTGACTTCACCATAATACTCGAACTGAACTCAATTGATCCTAGAGGTCAATATCTACTGAATTTTAATTAAGCTTGAATTAATGGGGGATGCTGGTTGATTATTTTTGGGCTATGAAAGGATGATAAAATTTCTATCTTATCTTGTTATTGGGTGTTGCCCTTAAGTTGATTTAGAATGAAGATGCACAACCAAGTTCAAACAAGGGGTTCTACGCAACTGAACTAAATGCATGAAACTAATCAAGCTTGAAAGCTTACCTTATCTCCAGCGATCACCAAAAGTAAATCCAAGATGATGAGTACTTTTAAAAAGCTTTTACTCTTATAATGAAGTTTTTATTTGGTTTATATTGATGACTTTTAAGTTAATTTAAAAAAAAAATTAATACTAAAAAGAAAAGCAGTTTAGGGTTAGGATTGATCTCACTAATTTGAAGCTTTTCATCCTTCTTCTCTATTTTTTTATTTTTTTTGAAAAAAGATAAAAAATTAATAAATTTAGTAAGTTATATTTATAAAAAAATTAAAGTAATCAAATATTAAAATTGATGCCTTCTCCGGCAACGGTGCCAAAAACTTAATCTGCGTGATATTGTCATTAGGACACCTTGCAATCAGTTTAATTCTAATTCCTAAAAATTTTTTGTAAATAACAGTGAGTCAGGTCGAATCTATAAAGAAGGCTATGGGTTGATATTTTAAAATCTTTGATTTTTAAAATAAAAAAAAAGATTGAACGGAGTCAGAATTATAAATAGAAGATAGGAATTAAATGATGCAGAAAAATAACCTTGGTACTAAGATCTACTATTTAGATCTTAGCATCTACTTGCAATAAAATTAAATTTTAGAGATTTAAATTTTAATTAAAATCTAAATTTTATTATAAGAATTGAAAAAAAATATAGCAAGAATTAAAAGTACAAAAGAAAGTAACTGAGTACTAAGATCTACTAACTAAATCCTAACTTCTACTTGCAATTAAAATAAAAATCAAAAAATTTAAAGAGAATAAAATTATTTTTGCATTAATTAGAATCTAAATTTAAGTATAAAATATTAAAGAGAACTAATAAAGAAGACAAACAAAACTAGAATAAAGAAAGTAAACTAGAAAGCTGTAACAAGGGTTGGAAGTTGATTCGCGCAGCCTCGTCTGGATGACAGTTGATAAGATCTCCTTTCTTCCTTTGTACTCCATAGATCTTGCTCACATTCTCTTCTTCTTCTTCCTTAGATATGATCTTGGAAAAGATAGAGGCTTGATAGAAGTGATGGTGAGAGAAACAAGGCTCTCTTCAAGGAACCCCTTTCCTTGAAGCTACAACCCAAACCCTAAGCCCTTGTCGCTGCCCCCTCTCTCTTTCTCTGTGCCGCCCAACTCCAAATGATTTCAATATGGGGTGTGGACTCCTTTAAAAAGTCTTTGGGTTTGGTGATTTTCTAATTTTTTTTTCTTAAATTTATGCCATGTAGATCTCTTTTGATTTGGAAGGCTGTATCTCTTCAATTTGGGAAACAATCACATGAAGAATTGCCTTATTTACTTTTGACACCCAAGCTCCTCATGCTGAATCTTTTTGGACTCCCATTTGCTGTTATTTATTTTCTTCTAGGTTAACTCCTTTCCACCAAAGATTGGTTGCCATATTAGGTTTCTACCCCAAGAAAAACTTGGAAGAATTTGGGTGTATCGGGTGTTTCCTATTTTGTCCAGTACTATTACTAATTTTAATTCAATGTAGCTATCTCATCTAAAATCCAAATTGATTTCTATAAATTACATTCTTTTCTTGCTCATCTCAAAATTCTGTAGGATCTAGTTTTGCTCAATTTGTAGTCCTGTAGCCTACCATTCAGGGGTTTTCATGCCAAAGGTGTTAGAATCAAGGGGGTCCGATCAAGGAAGAGATTAACAGCTTTTTTCTTGCTTTCTGCACCTCTAGCTTTTTTCCTAACTTATGGCATCAACAAAAGGAAGGTGTGGGGTTAGGGTTTCATGGGGTGAATGGTTGGCTAGGGTTCTGAGGCTTCAGGATTTTTAAACATCTCCAGCGATTTGAATTTACCTGCCAAATAAGGAAGAAACATAAATTAAACTTCTCATAACTTTTCTAATGGATGTAAAATTTGATTTTTGATGCTTATATTAATTAATCAACTCAACATCTATTTTTTATAAATATGTATTAATTTCATATTTTTCAAAATTATTTTTGAAAATACTTAATTTTATAAGAAGGTTCAATTTAAGTATGAAATTAGGATTTCTTGAAGATGTTAGCACCATTAAATACATAAAATGCATAAAATATTTGTATAAATATATGATTTATCAAGAGACTCATCTGAACTTGGACTGAAATGTAGCATGAGTTTCTTAAAAAATTCTATCCCATAGGTCGAACAAACACTGTGAGGTGAGCTATCACTGGATTTGCTCAGCATCTAAGAAAACAAATTCACGAGTCATGGGAGAGACTTAAGGAACTTCTTAAAAAATGCCCACATCATAGTCTACCTAAGTAGTAAATTGTTTAAGCTTTTTATAAGGGTTTAGGAGATCAATATACACAGATGGTAGATGCATCTTGTGGAGTTGCATTCATGAGCAAAAGTGAGGATGAAGCCTATGACTTGTTTGAAACCTTGAGTGAAAACTCAATTAACCATGCTTCATTATCTTCTTATGAAAGGTCAATTCCTCACCAAAAGCAGGCAAGAATCTTTGAGATTAAATATTCAGACTCTAGTTCTAAGGCTAACTTGAACCTGATAAATAAAGTCGACCTTCTTGCCCGAAAGGTAGATCAGTTCCTAGCCCTAGGTCAACATTCTCTTACATAATACACATCATCTTTTAATTATCAGAAGATTTCATCTATTTATGCTAGTCCAACCCATCATGTGAGTGAATGTCCCACACTGCATAATTTTCACCTTTCATCCCAAAACAAGTCTAAGCTGCACAAGGCTACTCCAAGCTGGTTAATGACCCATTCGCGAACACATATAATCCAGGTTAGAGGAACCATCTTAATTTTTCTTGGAGACTCCAACTGACTCAGGCTCAGATTCAAATTCCACCTGTACAACACTTCCAAAATAGGCCCTGTTGGTGCAAAAATCCGCTTGCGCCGGGGAAGCTGGAGTCGGGGAAGCCGCGGTCACCGTCGGGACCTGCAAGGGAAGTCTAAACCGGAGGTGGGGTTGCTCCGGCAAGACCCTCCGACGCTCAAGTCAGTTCTCTGCCTCAACAAGAATGGAGTGCTCGAACGGAGAATTTAGCAGAGTTTTGAGATAAAAAAGAATGAGCTTAAAGAATAACGTATCTGGATCCCCCTTTTATAGACGGAGGAGGCAATGGATTGATGGCGACGTTTGTAACCGCCTGGTAGTGCGCCGCCCCTGGTCAGGAGAATTGATTGCGAAAGATAATGGAGCAGACACGTGGCCGTCACCTCGACCCGCCACGTGAAATCTGTTATGAGGGGTGGAGCAGCGTCCGTTGTCAGCGGATAGGAGAATCGCATGGTATCCGTCGCAGGAGGTGGAGCAGGTTCGTGGCCGTTATTGTGGCCTGCCAGGGGATAGTGGAGCTGTGCGGAGTCCGCCACAGGGAGTGGAGCAGGGCGGCTATGGTTACTGCGGCCTGTCAGAGAATGATGGTACTGCGCAGAGTCCGCCACAGAAAGTGGAGCAGGGTCGTGGCCGTTTTGAGGGCCTGTCAGGGAGCGTGGATCTGTCGATTGAAGCTCGGCAACGGTTGGAGCCCGGTTTCTGTTGAGGTCCGGGTGAGGTCCTCCTGGCAGTAGGGGTCGTGAGCGGAGCCCGACTCCCGGGGGAGTCCGGGCGGAACCCTCTCGGAGCTGAAGTTGTGGGTGGAGCCCGGCTCTCGTAGGAGTCCGGGCGGAGTCTGCTTGCGGCTGTAGTCGCTGGCGTCAGAGATGAGGCTCGGCTCCCTTAAGGCTCGGCTCCTCCAGCAGTTGGTACCAAGAGCGGAGCCCGGTACCGAGAGCGGAGCCCGGCTCCCGTAGGAGTCCGGGCGGAGCCGTTCTGATGTTGGCGGTGGAGTCCGGCTCCCGTAGGAGTCCGGGCGGAGCTGCGCTGATGTCGTCGGTGGAGCCCGGCTCCCATAGGAGTCCGGGCGGAGCTGCGCTGCAATCAAAGTTAAGGGTGAAGTCCGGCTCTAGTAGGAGTCCGGCTGGAGCTTACCAGCAGTTGATACTGAGAGCGGAGCCCGGCTCCCGTAGGAATCTGGGCGGGGCTGTTCTGATGTTGGCAGCGGAGCCCGGCTCCCGTAGGAGTCCGGGCGGAGCTGCGCTGATGTCGTCGGTGGAGCCCGGCTCCCGTAGGAGTCCGGGCGGAGCTGCGTTGCTATCGACGGTGGAGTCCGGCTCCCGTAGGAGTCCGGGCGGAGCTGCAACTACTGTCGGTGGTGGAGCCCGGCTCCCGTAGGAGTCCGGGCAGAGTTGCACTTGCTGTCGGCGGTGGAGCCCGGCTCCCGTAGGAGTCCGGGCGGAGCTGCGCTGATGTCGGCGGTGGAGCCCGGCTCCCGTAGGAGTCCGGGCGGAGCTGCAACTGCTGTCGGCGGTGGAGCCCGGCTCCCGTAGGAGTCCGGGCGGAGCTGCGCTGCTGTTGACGGTGGAGTCCGGCTCCCGTAGGAGTCCGAGCGGAGCTGCAATTGCTGTCGGCGGTGGAGCCCGGCTCCCGTAGGAGTCCGGGCAGAGCTCACTTATGTCGATTCCGTTGAGGGTTTCGGCTGTGGGTATTTTATACCCAACAGGCCCCAATTTCAGAATTATGTCTATAATAGAGATCAGCCTAGTTAGCCTACCTAGCCACCATATTACAATCAGCTATTATACCCACCTCCTCAATAGACCATGATAGGTTTACTCAACTTCAACAATTGATTATGACCCAACAATAATCCATCACCAGGTTAGAAGCACAAATCAGACAGTTAACTGAGGCCACCATAAGGAGAGAACCAGATCAATTATCGAGCCGACCGATACCAAATTTCAGAAATAACCCATGCACCCACCAACCACCTGGACCTAGTTATTAATCCAATGTGTCACATAAGAATCTCCAATTTGAGAATGTCAAAGCAATTTCTAAGCAAGCATTGAGTTTTGCATCAAAAAATATGAAGGACAAAGAAGCTCCATTGCAAAGCTAGTTTTAACTTATAGTCTGTTTGCTTCGAGTAAGTTCGAAGGATATTTTATATCTAGTACCCTAAAGCCATCTGGTTCGAGAGTCATTGGTTGAAAATTTGCTACACAGGTCAGATAGAAAATTTAAGGGATTAAGACACTCAATAGTGGTACAACGTTAAAGAAACATAAAAAAAAAAGATTAATAAATGAAAGACAAAAGTAACAATACATTTGCCTATATGAAGGTTAATGATTTGGAGATAATTTAGAAATAGTTCAAAAAAAATTATTATTTTTGGCTTAACTTCCATATTGATTAGTACTAATACTCCAATAACATATCTCACTCACATTCTACTGAACATCAGTGGCCCTTTTGAAAATTGTCTAGTAAAATTTGAAACTCTAAGTTAAAAGGTTCTCAACTCTAAATCCTTTCTTTACTCAAGGACGAGTAAAGTTCAAATTGCGGAATGTGGTCAATGCATCAAATATGTTATAAAAAATATTAAAATTTTTTATATTTAATTTTTATTATTTTAAATTTGATATTTTTTATTTTTTTAAAAATAATTAAATATAAAGATTTGATCATAAATCAACAAGTAACAGCTTCTCGTGTAGACGAAGTTGATGTCCAAATTCTGACTTGTTATGTATATGATGCATAAAAATATACTGACATCAGGAATCAAATGAATAAAAAAAAAATAAAAAAAAATGGGCATGACTATTTAAATAAGAAGGAACCCATGGGTGCATTAATTACATGAAGACAAGTTCTGGGTGTGGGAGGATTTGAAGCTGGCGATGGAGCGCTGGTTTCACGTGTGGGTCGAGCGATTTGAAGAAAGCTCACAGGGTCATGCGGGGTTTGCAGGCACGTGGAAAAGTACTAACAGGTGTGCTGGAGTGGGTTTTGAGCTTATTTCAGGCCGATTTGAAGTGCGCGGAAGCAAGTTCCAAGCCGGTGGGTCTGCGGGTTTGGTCTGGCGGGTCTACAGCACCATTTAGATGGTTGTAAAGCCATCCGAACACCTAATTTAATAGGGATTCGAATACCGACTTGAATCAAAATTCTTACTCTTCACAGGAGATGCATCTACTTCCTATCTATTAGTCCCATATCGTGAAATCATAAAATTCTCTCTCCTCTAACATCTATAAAAAGGAGTTCAGATATGCAAGAAAAATCATCCAGGAGAGGGGAAGGCATAGAGAGAGGACAGCAAGTATAGCTTTGGATTGCGGAGAAAGCTTCTAAGAAGGAGGTGCTTAGAAGAGAGCTTTGTTCCTACACTATTTTCATGCCTACATCATCTCAAAGTTCAGATCCAAAAAGAAGCTCAGTTTGCTCTAAGGAGTTTGAAGGAAGAAGGAAAGGTTATCAACCATCTTTCTGACAAGGTTGCGCCAATCGACTTCAGAATCTGTGTTATAATTTTTTTTTACTTTATTTACTTATTCTTTTAAATTTTTTGTAATTAAATTTTAATTTTAAATTAATATAAAATTTTATTTTTATATACTTTTAATTTTTTATTTTTTATTTTTATTGCAAGTAGATGCTAAGATCTAGTTAGTAGATCTTAGTACCAATTTATTTTTATGTACTTTAAATTTTTATTTTTTATTTTTATTGTAAATAGAAGCTAGGATCTAGATAGTAGATCTCAGTCTCAGATTTATTTTTCATACTTTTAATTTTTATTTTTTGACTTAAATTATTTTTCTTAATTTTTTTTTATAAAAATCAAAGTTATTAAATCAAAGCACTATCTTCTCTATAGATTTGATCTGACTCACTACTTTCTATGTATTTTTAATTTTTTTATAAAATTAGATTTAAATTGATAATCATGGTGTCCTAATGATAATATCACGACATTATCAATGACCTAGGATTTAACTATCAATCCTGAATGAGTATGTAGGAACCAGATCTAGGGTTTCAGGGTTAGATCTTGAAACTTTTTCAAGATCATACAGCGGAACACTAAAATAAATCAAAATTATTTTCTAAAATCAGAGAATCCCTAGATCTAAGATTCTATTATATAATTATTACATAGTATTAAATCAAAAATTAAAATATATAAATATAGCATGAACTACATGTTGATCATATCAACATGTTTCTATACTACATCTAATGTATGTATTAAACAATAGATCAGATCTATTACCTTGCAAGTTAGACGTTTTAACCTCGCTGATCCAGGCTTGAGGATGATGTTGCAAGCCGCACACACGTCTGGCCTCTAGGAGTCATCCGCACGATCTCACGAATCTCGATCAGAAGTCCTGCTTCAGGAAATCAGCACCGTATGCTAGTACTGCACTGATCCTTCTTTGATGGTTGATCAGGTGCCTCCTTCTTCTTGATTTGGACTCTTCCAAGGATGAAAAGTAGAAGGAGGAGTTTCAGATCTGAGACGCTCTCAGGAAACTCAAGATGGAGGGAGGAAAGATATGAAAATAAACAACCCTAGAAGAACACCCTCTTCTTCTTCTCGTTTCTCTCTCTAGATGTCCTAACTTGTGTCTTTTATATCTCCACGACCCAAAGGTATTTCTCTCTGATTTTTAGATGGCCCAAAGGTCTCTCAAATCTCTATCTTATTTAAAAATTTTATGAAGAAACTCTTTTTATATAGAGAGATATAGTAGAGTCCTTGTCTAGGTCAAATACCTAGTCAAGGCTTATCCAAACATGGCAAGTTAAGGGGCACCCAACTCTTGAGCACCTCCTCATTTTCATGCATAGATCACTAGCAAAGGGTGCATAATATGTACCCTAAAAGCCATGAAAATTTCAAAATAAATTTAGATAGATTCGGTGCAAAATTGAAAGAGTTTTGGATTTCTAAAACTCTATATCATAGAATTCGAAATCCAAACTTATTCCTTTTTGATTTGATCCAAACCACCTTCCATGTAAGAAAGAAGAGAGGAGACCTTTTGTAAACATGGGAGAGATCTGAGAGAGGGCTTTTGTCACACAAAATAAGAGGAGATTGGCGTTGAATGAGAGAGAGGGCGTGGGGAAGGCTTATGTGGTGCAAGGTGGAATCCTAGTCTTACTAGGATTCTATCTTATGACTTGTTTTAATTTGGTTTCTCAAATCAAATCAAACCAAAATTAGATCAACCCAATTAAAATAGGTCTTAACCCAATTAAAAAGCTAATTTAATCAGATTAAATTAGATTTAAATCTGATTTAATTTTCTAATCAAATTAGAAATTAGATTGACCCAAGTCCTAGTTGAACTAGGACTAGTTTTTTCTTGCACTTGGCTTATCTAATAAACCAATTGGACTTTATCCAATCAAGCCCAAACTAAATCTAATTAAATTATATTTAATTAGACTTAATCTCAGCCCATTAGCTTAATCAAATTAAGCCAATTAGCAATCGAATTGCTAATCGATCCTCCTGCAACACTTGCACTGGGTTAAATGTCAATCGTATTGATCATTTAACCCTAGAATGATTCTTAATCGTTGATCAACCATCCGATCGGATCATAAACTCTAATGTGTGTGACCTCATAGGTCCAAACCTAAGTCGGTAGCACAGAAATAAATTTCTGTACCAATCGAAGTGACCATCTAGTAATGGTACCCGACAACCGGATAGGTCGAATGTGTAGAACAACATCCTTAGAACCCATGAGGATATAGTTTTCATATAATTCATCTCCTTGACCAAAATGATCATTGGACACCCCAGAATTCAACTGTAAACTCTGATCAGGTTGTCCACATTGTATTTCAAAATATCAAATCCATCTGATGGATTATCCTGGTCAAGATTTTGCTAAATTGAAATACAGCGACTCATTCTTCTCCAACTCTTGGAGTGGTCAATCCCATGTCGATCACACTCTGACTTCACAAGTACTTGACTGTGCCCAGAAGCCTTCCATCCCTGAATTAGAAATTCAGTTAGTCCAGTACCAAAGCACAGTGAGTTGCTTGCAAGTCACTGAGGCGATCTCAAGTCTAAGGGACACTTATACCTATATCCCATCAGAGATATTCTCGACAGCAGAATACTCTGGAGTTGGTCATGTTCAATGATGATGTACCAGTATGTCTCATCTGTATGCCATACCAGTGTCTCCACACTCTTTGGTTAAGAGGACAACCAACCCATATGGCCTACAACGATCTATGCTCGATAGAAGCTGTCATCCTTATTAATAGCCTATCATTTGGTCATGAACTGTTTTAAGGACTAATCGATAAATCCTCTCTTTATCGAATCTAAATAGTCCTAAGGACTTCATTATAACAACGGAGTTCATTAGAAGATGAAAGCTTATGATGAAAATGCCAAATATATTTTATTTATTAACAAATTAATTACAATACTTGGTTGCTCAACCGTCAACAGCTTGACGATTGGCTTTTTTGGATACATTTCTCAACAACTCCCACTTGTCCTAAAGCCACTCGGCACAGTATCTAATACCCATCTTCGACTTGTGGTTGTCGAACTCCTTTATCGCCAGGGCTTTAGTGAAGGGGTCAGTCAGGTTCTCCTTTTCATCGATCTTCTGAAGATCGACGTCACCTCGATCCACGATCTCTCAGACCAGGTGGAAGCGGTGCAAGATGTGCTTCGTCCGCTAATGTACTTTGGGTTCCTTCGCCTGAGCTATGGCACCAGTGCTGTCGCAGTAGAACAGGACCGGACCATCGAGGGAGGGTGCTACTCTGAGCTCGTTGATGAATTTTCTCAGCCACACAGCTTCCTTCGCGGCATCCGATGCTGCGATGTATCCACTTCACAAACAGAGTGCGCCACAGTATGTTGCTTGGAACTCTTCCAGCAGATGGCTTCACCATTCAGAGTAAAGATATAACCCGACATGCTCCTGCTGTCATCATGGTCAGATTGGAAGCTAGAGTCTGTGAACCCTACAAGTTTCAGATCTGACTCGCCATAAACCAACCATTGGTCCTTAGTATTTCTCAAATACTTAAGGATGGCTTTAACCACTTTCTAGTGATTTTCTCCAGGATCAGATTGGTATCTACTCACTATTCCTAGTGAGTATGCCACATCTAGTCTTGTACATGTCATGGCGTACATGATAGATCCCACGACTGAAGCATATGGGACTCTACTCATACGCTCTCTCTCTTCAGGAGTTGTCGGACAATCTTTCTTAGAGAAAGAAATTTCTTGGCCTATCGGTAGATAGCCCTTCTTGGAATTCTCCATGCTGACCCTCTTCAGCACAGTGTCTATGTACATGGACTGGGATAACCCAAGCATCCTTTTAGATCTATCCCTATAGATCTTCATCCCTAGGATGTAGGATGCTTCACCCAAGTCCTTTATGGAGAACTGTGATGACAACCAAACTTTTATTCCCTGTAGTGCGGGGATGTCATTCCCGATTAAGAGAATGTCATCCACGTATAAGACAAGGAATACCACAACTGGACCATTTGCCCATTTATAGATGTAGGGCTCTTCTCCATTCTTAATGAAGCCATACGTTTTGATCACCTTATCAAAATGCATGTTCCAACTCCGAGAAGCTTGCTTCAATCCATAAATGGATCTCTGAAGCTTGCACACCTTGGACTCATCTGTGGATGTAAACCCCTCAAGTTGTATCATATACACCTCTTCGGTCAGCTCTCCATTCAGAAAAGCTGTCTTTACATCCATCTGCCAGATCTCATAATCCAGATGGGCAGCTATTGCAAGCATTATCCGAATGGATTTGAGCATTGCCACAGGGAAAAATGTCTCGTCATAGTCAATACCATAACGTTGATGATACCCCTTGGCGACCAGACGGACTTTATAGGTCTCCACCTTTCCGTCTGCACCCCTCTTCCTTTTGAAGACCCATTTACACCCAATGGGTTTAACCCCTTCAGGTGGGTCAACCAATATCCATACATCGTTGACCTTCATGGACTCCATTTCGGATTTTATGGCTTCAAGCCATTTCTCAAAATCAGGTCTCTGCATTGCATCCATATAGGTGATCAGATCCTCATTATTCTCATCAAGTTCGATGGGATCACCGTCCCGGACCAAGAAACTATAGTATCTATCCGACTGACGTGGTACTCTACCAGATCGCCTTAATGGTGCAGGTACATTGGGCTCCGGATCTGATCTGATCATATCCGACTCAAGTTCAGCTATTGGTGTCAGTCCTTCTACCTGTTGAGCTTCATCAAGTTCAACCTTAGAGGCAACGGATCCTTCACCAAGGAACTCATTTTCTAAAAAGATTGCCTTAAGGCTGATGAACACCTTTTATGCAGTATGGTAGAAAAAATATCCTTTTGTCTCTTTGGGGTACCCTATGAATGAGCATTTGTCAGACCTAGGTCCAAGTTTGTCTGTGACTAATCGTTTGACATAGATCGAGCACCCCCAGACCCTAAGGTGTGAAAGTGCTGGCTTACGTCCTGTCCATATCTCATATGGAGTCTTAATTACAGACTTACTTGGAATCCTATTTAACAGATAACAGACCGATTCGAGTGCATATCTCTAGAAGGATATCGGTAAGCTAGCAAAACCCATCATGGATCAGACCATGTCTAACAGAGTCTGATTCTTCCTTTCAGACACACCATTATGCTGTGGTGTGCCTAGAGGAGTCCATTGGGAGAGAATCCCATTCTCTCCTAGATATGTGAGAAACTCACTAGAAAGGTATTCTCCTCTTCGATCAGATCGAAGAGTTTTAATACTCTTTTCAGTTTATTTTTCTACTTCACTTCAGAATCGTTTGAACATTTTAAATGAATCCGACTTATGTTTCATCAGATAGACATATCCATATCGGGATAGGTCATCCGTGAAAGTTATGAAGTAGAAATATCCACCTCTATCACTGGTGCTCATGGGCCCGCATACATCAGTATGTACTAGGCCCAAGAGCTCAATAGCTCTCTCATCTTTTTTAGTAAAAGGTGACTTGGTCATTTTACCAAGAAGACAAAACTCATAGGTTGGAAGTGATTCACAATCACTGACGTCGAGGATTCCCTCTTGAGTCAACCTGTTTATTCTGTTCTTGTTTATATGACCTAGCCTACAGTGCCATAAGTAGATATCTAACACACTATCTAATCTAGGATGCTTGCCAGTTGAATAGACTCTTATCAGGCTTGATCTTTTTGGTCTGGCTCTGCACTGATGTCCCAGCCTGAACTTGCACCTTCTTCACTTTTTTCTTTTTGTTCTTCTTCCCTTTCTTAAAGGGTCGAGAACCAAAAGACGAACCTCCCACTAAGTTCACCGACTCCTTGAGGAGTTGGTGATCCTTCTCAAAGTTCTGAAGCAACCCCAGTAACCCGTGGTAGTTTACTTCAGGCTTTGTCATTCTATAATGAGTCAGGAGTGGGAGATATGACTTGGGCAGCGAGTTCAGTATTACATCTTTCCCAAGCTGCTCATGCAAGGGAAAGTCGAGCTTGCTCAATCGTTCCATCAGCTCGATCATGTACAATACATAATCAGTGACAGAGGCACTATCCCGCATTTTGGCGTTGAAGATGGCACAACTAGTCTTGTGCCTCTCTACATCATCGGATGTACCAAAGGCATCCTCCAACACTTGAAGCATGTCCTTTGGCTGAGCCGTCTCGAATCTATGACTGAACTCGTTACTCATGGCAGCCAGCATGATACAGCGCACCATGGTCCGGTCACTGAGCCACTTTTGGTAAGTGTCTCTGACTGTTCCACATGCATTGGCAGCTGGCTCCTCAGGTGCAGGATCCATTATCACATATAGGATCCGTTCATGCTCCAGGACTATCTTCAACTTTCGATACCAGCTACCGAAGTTGGATCCCACCAACTTATCATTGTCCAACAATGATCGGAGCGATAGGAAAGTGGCCATATTTGCACAAAAGAGAACCATAACCTAATTAGTAATTGATTCATTAAACTTAAAGATTTGGACTTTAATCAAAAGGTTTCTCCCACTATTTTATTCGAATTGGTAGCCTCTACCTCCAATTCGAGGAATTACCCTAATTCCTTAGTGGGTACTAGAATCCACTTAGACTACACACAAGCCCAACTTTGGTTGGCCAACCCATTTACATCTAAGGGTAGGTTCATAACCAATTATTTTTCTAAATAATTTTTAGTAATTTTAATTTTACCCCAGAAACCTAATCAGTAGGCTTTGGCCTCCACTGTAAGGATCCAGTTAGGTCCAACCATTAACATGATCATACTTGGTGTATCTAACCAACGAATGATTAAGCCTAACTTTGGTTGGCTCACCTAACCACCATTAGAGAGACACTTCCAAGTCGTCATATAATGAGTGATAATTTCATTAGTCAACAAGCACCAAGCCTTTAGGTCTGCAATGATTATTGAGTTAATGGACTCATTATCAAACACCTTAATGGGAGGCTATGACTCAGTTATCTCCATAACTTTGTCATTTTAAGGACCTAATAATTTTAGAAGATATAAATAATTTAGAGGATGAGGTCAGATGAACCAGCTTATCATGATCCTCCCACTGGCTTTACCAAGTCAACTTAAGGGAGACCATTAAAAGGGCTGATCTAGGAGCACCTAAATCAGACACTTATTTACCTAGTTGACATGGGTCAGCTCGAATAGTCAAGTGATCCGATCAAAATATAATTTCACCAAGAGGTCAAGTAAGTTTGATCAGTGGGAGGGTCTGCCAAAGCTTGCCTTAGACACCATCAGAAATGGCCAGGTAAGCGGGCTCCCAATTAAAAACCACCGGTCTGGTTTACCTTAGACACCAACTGGTTTAATTAGTTTCGATTAGATCAACCTAACAGTTTGTGCTAGACCGCTTAGCCAAGAATCAAGTCCATTTGGTTCTCATTAAAGACATGGACTTGACCAACTACAACTATTGTAATTGATCTAGAGAATCCTTGACCTAATCTAAGACAACAATTGATTAGATTTAGTCAATTCTCAAATTAAGTCCATCTTCAATCTAACCATAGGTCTAACCCAATTAATGGACCTAATTTCCACTAACCCATTAACCCAATATGTTATGGTTTGTGTCTTAGGTTCTTCAATTCACAATCCTAGAACCTAATCAAACAACTTCTTAATTCTTAATTAAGTTTTGGGCTGAGAGTTGGGTTCGACTTTTCAAAAAAATAATTTTTATATTTGTAAAATAATTTTATAATATGATTCTACCAACCATATTGCATGTTTGATTCATAATCAAGATACAAGTGAAATAAACATGAAACTACTTTAGATCTAATCTAAACAGGTTCATGTAATTGAAACAGTTTCAACTTTAAATAATTTCTTTGTACAAAAATTATTAACAAAGAGATTTTATTTTAGATTTAAATATCTTTTAAATCTAATAAATCATAAATTTAATATAGATCATATCTAACAAATTTATGATTAAAGATAGATCTACACAAACTAGGACAACCTTTGCACTGTAAGGGGTAAACCTTACAGCAGGACAACCTTGCAGTTCGTGATTGATCTAAAATTTTAATTTTAAATTTAATAATTAGATTATAAATTAGATCTAATCTAAAAAATAATCTAAGTATGTATAAATAATCATGTAATAAAGAACCTATAAAGAACCTAGGCTCTGATACCAGTTGTAGGAACCAGATCTAGGATTTCAGGGTTAGATCTTGAAACTTTTTCAAGATCATACAGCAGAAGACTAAAATAAATCAAAATTATTTTTTAAAATTAGAAAATCTCTAGATCTAAGATCCTATTATATGATTATTACATAGTATTAAATTAAAAATTAAAATATATAAATATAGCATGAACTACATGTTGATCATATCAACATGTTTCTATACTACATCTAATGTATGTATTAAACAATAGATCAGATCTATTACCTTGCAAGTTAGATATTCTAACCTTGCTGATCTGGGCTTGAGGATGATGTTGCAAGCTGCACATGTATCCGACCTCTAGGAGTCGTCCACACGAGCCCACGAATCTCGATCAGAAGTCTTGCTTCAGGAAATCAGCACAGTATGCTAGTACTGCGCTGATCCTTCTTTGATGGTTGATCAGGTACCTCCTTCTTCTTGATTTGGACTCTTCCAAGGATGGAAAGTAGAAGGAAGAGTTTTAGATCTGAGACGCTCTCAGAAAACTCAAGATGGAGGGAGGAAAGATATGAAAACAAACAACCCTAGAAGAAGACCCTCTTCTTCTTCTCTCTCTCTAGACGTCCTAACTTGTGTCTTTTATATCTCCATGACCCAAAGGTTTTTCTTTTTGATTTTTGGATGGCCCAAATATCTCTCAAATTTCTATCTTTTTCAAAAATTTTATAAAGAAACTCATTTTATATATAGAGATACGATAGAGTTCTTGTCTAGGTCAAATACCTAGTCAAGGCTTATCCAAACATGGCAAGTTAAGGGGCGCCCAACTCTTGAGCGCCTCCTTCTTATTTTTATGCATGGATTACTAGAAAAGAGTACATAATGTGTATCCTAAAATTCATAAAAATTCTAAAAAAAATTTGGATAGATTCGGTGCAAAATTGAAAGAGTTTTGGATTTCTAAAACTCTATCTCATAGAATTCGAAATCCAAACTTATTCCTTTTTGATTTGATCCAAACCACCTTCCATGTAAGAAAGAAGAGAGGAGACCTTTTGTGAACATGGGAGAGACCTGGGAGAGGGCTTTTATCACATAAAATAAGAAGATATTGGCGTTGAATGAGAGAGAGGGCGTGGGGAAGGCTTATGTGGTGCAAGGTGGAATCCTAGTCTTACTAGGATTCTATCTTATGACTTGTTTTAATTTGGTTTCTCAAACCAAATCAAACCAAAATTAGATCAACTTAATTAAAATAGGTCTTAACCCAATTAGAAACCTAATTTAATCAGATTAAATTAGATTTAAATCTGATTTAATTTTTTAATCAAATTAGAAATTAGATTGACCCAAGTCCTAGTTGAACTAGGATTAGTTTTTCCTTGCACTTGGCTTATCCAATAAATCAATTGGAATTGATCCAATCAAGCCCAAACTAAATCTAATTAAATCATATTTAATTAGACTTAATCTCAGCTCATTGACTTAATCAAATTAAGCCAATTAGCAATCGAATTGCTAATCGATCCTCCTGCAACACTTGCACTGTGTTAAATGTCAATCGTATTGATCATTTAACCCTAGAATGATTCTTAATCGTTGATCAACCATCCGATCAGATCATGAACTCTAATGTGTGTGACCTCATAGGTCTGAACCTAAGCTGGTAGTATAGGAATAAATTTCTGTACCAATCGAAGTGACCATCTAGCAATGGTACCCGACAACCAGATAGGTCGAATGTGTAAAACAATATCCTTAGAACCCATACGGATATAGTTTTCATATAATTCATCTCCTTGATCAAAATGATCATAGGACACCCCAGAGTTTAGCTGTCAACTCTGATCAGGTTGTCCATATTGTATTTCAAAATATCAAATCTATCTGATGGATTATCCTGGCCAAGATTTTGCTAAATTGAAATACAGCGACTCATTCTTCTCCAACTCTTGGAGTGGTCAATCCCATCTGGATCACACTCTGACTTCGCAAGTACTTGACTGTGCCCAGAAGCCTTCCATCTCTGAATTAGAAATTCAGTTAGTCCAGTACCAAAGCACAGTGAGTTGCTTGCAAGTCACTGAGGCGATCTCAAGTCTAAGGGACACTTATACCTATATCCCATCAAAGATATTCTCGATAGCAGAATACTCTGGAGTTGGTCACGTTCAATGATGATGTACCAATACATCTCACCTATATACCATACCAGTGTCTCCACACTCTTTAGTTAAGAGGACAACCAACTCATATGGCCTACAGTGACCTATGCTCGATAGAAGTTGTCATCCTTATTAACAGCCTATCATTTGGTCGTGAACTATTTTAAAGACTAATCGATAAATCCTCTCTTTATCGAATCTAAATAGTCCTAAGGACTTCATCATAACAATGGAGTTCATTAGAAGATGAAAGCTTATAATGAAAATGTCAAATATATTTTATTTATTAACAAATCAATTACAATACTTGGTTGCTCAAACGTCAATAGCTTGATGATTGGCTTTTTGGGATACATTTCCCAACAGAGTCATCCATATTATATTTCAATCTTTCAAATCAATCACATGGATTATCTCAGCCAAGATTTTATTGAATTGAAATACAATGATGCACTTTCTCCTATAATCTGAAGGAGTCAATCTCATCTTGACTCACACACCAACTTCATAAGTAATTGATTGTGTCTAAAAAATTTTTATCACTGAATTAAAAATTCAGAAAGTTCGACATCAAAGCATAGTGAGTTGCTTGCAAGTCACCATGGTGATCTCAGATCGGAAGGACACTTATATCCATATCCTTCATGGGCTACTCTTGACAGCAGAATACTCCGCAGTTGGTCATGTTCAGTAAGATGTACTCTTATATCTCATTTGCATACCATACCAATATCTCTACACTCTTTGGTTAAGAGGACAACTAACCCATATGACACATAACGACCTACACTTGATAATCACTATCATTCTAGTTGTTGGTGAACTTAGATGATTTCATGTATGTATTTCAAAATTTTTTCAAATAAATTACAGCAGAAAGTAAATAGATTAATTATATTAATCTAACATGCACATGATCTAATCATTAAATCAACCTACTTATGATATGATTGTTGGAAATAGTGTCCCAAAGCCAATCGTCAGCCTGTTGACGGTTGTGCTCATTTTTATATTTGTACATAAATTATGAATTAATAAAAATTATTTTGGTATTTTTCATCATAAAATGTTTCATCTTCTAATGAACTCCTATGTTGTGGTGAAGTCCTTAGGACTATTTAGACTCGACAAAGGAGGATTTGTCGTTTAGTCCTTAAATCTGTTCGCGATCAAATAATACGTTGTTGCCAAGGACGACAACATTTATCAAGCATAGGTCGTTGTGTGCCATATAGGTTGGTTGTCCTCTTAACTAATGAGTGTGGAGACACTGGTATGGCATACAGGTGAGATGTAAGGGTACATCTGCACTGAACGTGACCGACTCTGGAGCTACTTCTACTGTCAAGATTTGCTCCGATGGAATATGGGTATAAATATCCCTCCGACCTGAGACCACCACGGTGACTTGCAAGTAACTCACTGCACTTAGGCACTGGACTATCTAAATTTTTAATTCAGTGACGGAAGGCTGCTAGGTGTAGTCAAGTACTTGACTTGTCAATGCATGTGCCAAGATAAGATTGACCACTCCAGTTTAGGAGCTGCGTACAGTCGTGTTTCAATTTAGCAAAATCTTGGCCAGGGTAGTCCTTGTGAGGAGTCACAGGACTGTTTGAGTTGAGCATGATTTGGATGATCTGATCAGGGTTGACAGTTTAATCCTGAGTCGTCCTAAACACAGGGGTCAAAAGGATGAATTATACAGTAACCATATTAATGTAGGTTCTGAGTATTGTGATTGCGACTCTTCGACCTATCCGAATGTCGGGTACCATTGCTAGATGGTCACTTCGATTAGTACAAGAATTGGTTCCTGTGCTACCGGCTTAGGTTCGAACATGCGGGGTCACACACATTAGAGGTTCCTATCTGATCTGATGGCTGATGTAGAATCCTACATGTTTGGGACTCAGTGATCGAGAATCAAAATTCTCTGATCACGAGTTCCACACATTATGGGTACCGAGGTCAAGAGTCCCACTGGTTGGGACTTTTCGATCAGGGTTACATATCGATGAATTCTGATGTCTGATTGTCCATCGGATTTAAACTCAATATTTATGAGAGATTTAATTAGTGATTTGATCACTAATTAACTCAATTTGATTGAGTAATTATTTTTGGATCAAGTCCAATTGAATTAGATTCAGTTGGGTTTGACCCGATTAGGTTAAGAGTTGACCTAATCATCGAGATGGTTTGGTTCCTGATTTGATCAGGGGTTGGGCTTAATCAATTCCTGATTTGATTAGGATTTTGTTGAGCCTAATTAAGCCTAATTTAGTTGGGTTTAAATTAGTCTAATTGGATCTAACTTATTTGATTCAATTAGGTTAGTTTAAATAATTAAACCACCTTGACCCAATTTCCATGCGCCACCTCACTTCCATTGCACCCATTTGAATTCATGAGAAGAAACTTCTCATGAATTATTTTCTTACGCCAAGCCCTCTCCATGCCCCACTTTAATGTGCCAAATGAATGGATAAGGATGATTGGTTGGCCATTCAAATTCAAAATAAAGTTTGAATTTGAATGGGCAATCAATCTTTGCACCTTATCCCTTTTTTTATGCCCCATTTATTACATGAGAAAAGGTTTCTCATGAAATCACTCCATGCACAATTTAAGCCATGCCTCATGCCTTTAGTGGATAAGGGATGAGTTGGTGTCCATTTGAATTCAAAATTTGATTTGAATTCAAATGTGCAATTACTCATCTTTATCCTTTCTTTTGGATAAGACTTTTGACGTTGTTATAAAAGGAAGAGAAGAGTGGGGCATGCAAGAAGAAGATTTTTGAAAAAAAATTTTGGGGCGTGAGAAGTCTTGTGCGTGAGAAGAAAGTCCATATCCTTTCAAGAGAAAAAGAAAGAAAAGAAAGAAAAGTGGGTGTAAGGTTTCCAGTGAGTTCCTTAGAGTTTTAGCCTAGAGTTCGAGAAGTGAGAAAGTGAGCTACGAGTGTCGTGAGCCCACAAAATCTCAAAAAGATCTTCAACATCCTCTCAAGCACGTCTGTTGATGATCCAGAGTATCTAAAGAATCGACAGACATCGATCGAAGGAGTTCGATCAGCATCGATCGTCAAAAGAGCTCTACAACGAGCTAGTACTCATGAGGAGTCAATCAGATCGGAAGTTTCGTGTGTACGATCTGCAGAAGCCAGACACACTGTGTGGCTGCATTGCAATAATCAGACTCTCTTAACGGTGATCAGATTGTGGCGATCTACTACCCACACAAAGGTATTATGTTCTGAACATATTACAGTAAAGTGTTTACTGTTTGAATTTGAATTTTAAATTTAAATTAATGCATGTTATATATCATATTTAGATCTTAGTATAAGATAAATTTATGTTATTTAATTAGATTAATTAATATTTTTTACTGTAAAATCATAATTTTGAAAAAGATTTAAAATTATCATTTTACCCCTGCATTGAATATCCCCATAAATGGTATCAGAGCGGGTTCTTAGATATGATATATATATTTGCATGCGTAGATTAAGTTGTAATCTAAAAGTTTAAATTTAAAATTTAAAATTCAAAATTTAAAATTTGAATTTTGAAAGTTGTTCAAAATTCAAAATTCAAAAATTTGAAATTTGAAATTTAAAATTTGAATTTTGAAATTTGAAA
Organism: Elaeis guineensis; assembly: GCF_000442705.2. NCBI lineage: Eukaryota > Viridiplantae > Streptophyta > Magnoliopsida > Arecales > Arecaceae > Elaeis > Elaeis guineensis. Next base: position 42,345,031 of record NC_026004.2, on the reverse strand, counting down.
TTCAAAATTCAAAATTCAAAAATTTAAAATTTGAAATTTAAAATTTAAAATTTCGTTGAAATTTCAAATTTGAAATTCAAAATTTAAAATTCAAAATTTGAAATTCAAAATTTAAAATTAAAAAATTTGAAATTTAAAATTTGAAATTTGAGATTTGTTTGAAATTTGAAATTCAAAATTTGAAATTTAAATTTTGAAATTGGTATATTTAGATATACTTGATCCAAGTAGCAAGTAATCGAATTGGGTTGGTTGCCATGACCGTCCGATCATAGGAGAAAAGCAGGGTTTAAAGGCCCTCTCCTCCCATTCGATGGGGTCTCCTACGGTGGTAGGGGTGCTGCTGCAATTATATCCTAAGCAGATAAAGCAGTGAAAGAAATTAATTATAAAGGTTTAATTATGAAATTTATCATGAATGTGTTAGATTAGATCTAAAAGAATATTCATGATTTATTTTGATTGAGTTATTTTCTGTTATGTAATTAGCAATAGGATTGCTATTTATGAAATGTGCTGATCTATTTGTGAAATGAGTCAACATATTTGATGAATAAAAAATAAAACCTTTTAAATTTGAAAATTATTTTCGAAATACCAAATCCTGACCCATCAGCCCAAATACTTAATTAAAAGAATTAAGTGTTGTCTAGTAGGTCTAGAATTGTGAATTAAGACCTAAGATAATTGCATAAACTTGTGGGTCAATGGGTTAGATGGATTAGGTCCATAATTGGGTTAGACCTAAGGTTAGCTTAAAGAAATGGACTAAATTAGAGTAATTGGTCAAATCTAATCAAAAGTTGAATTAGATTAGGTTAAGGATACTCTAGACTCAACTCCAATAGTTGTAGTTGAATGGGTCCATGTTTTTAACTAGACCAAGATGGACTTAATTCATGGCTACGCGGTGGAACCCTATTTACTAAGTTGATCAAATTAAAACTAATGAACCGATTGGTGTCTAAGGTAAGTTTGACAGTTTGACCAGTGGTTTTTAAGCGGGAGCTACTCACAGTTATTCGATCTCTGATGAGTTAATGGCTTATCCCCATCACTGATCTCACTTACCTGACCAACCTGGTGAATTAGATTTTGATTAGATCACTTGGTGATTAGGGCTCACCCATGTCATTAGGTAAATCAGTTTGACTGATTTAGGTGCTCCTAATGCCAGCTTTAATTAAATCCTTTTTTAATCTGACTTGGTGAAGTCAGTGGGAGGATTGAAATTGACTGGATTTTTTCTTCTCATCTATCTTTTAATAAAATCCTCAAAAATTATTAGGTCCCTAAAAATGATTAAGTTATATTGATAACTAAGTCATAGCCTCCCATTAAGTGAGTAATAATGAGTCCATTAGTTTAATAATCATTGGAGGCCCAAAGGCTTGGTGCTTATTGACTAATGGAATTATCATTCATAATATGATAATTTGGTTTGAGTCTTTCTGATGGTGGTCAGGTTGGCCGGCCAAAGTCGGGCCTGATCATTTATTGGTCTGATTCACCAAATCAAATTATGTTAATGGTTGGACCTAACCAGATCTTTTCAGTGGAGGCCAAAGCCTATTGATTAGGTTCTAGGGCAAAATCAATTACTAGAAGTTGTTTAGAGAAACAACTGGTTATGAACCTACCCATAGATGCACATGAGTTGACCAACCAAAGTTGGGCTCGTGTGTAGTCTGTGTGGATTCTAGTACCCACTAAAAAATTAAAGTAATTTCTCGAATTGGAGGTTGAGGCTATCAGTTCGTAAAAATACTGGAAGAAACTTTAGACTAAAGTCCATATCTTTAGTATTTATAATTTATGTACTAATAGAGGTCTGGTTTTCCTTTATGCAGCTATGGCCACTACCCTGTCCCTCCGGTCATTATTAGATAATGACAAGCTCATGGGATCTAATTTCGATAGCTGGTATCAAAAATTAAAAATCATCCTTGAGCATGAGCGGATTCTTTATGTAGTAACGGATCCGGTACCTGAGGAGCCAGCCCCGAATGTTAGAGGGATGGTCCGAGACACTTATCAGAAGTGGCTCAACGATCGCACCACCGTTCGGTGCATTATCCTGGCAGCAATGAATGATGAGTTCAGCCGCAGGTTCGAGAATGCCCAGCCACAGGAGATGCTTCAAATATTGAACGACTCCTTTGGCATGCCTGACGATGTTGAAAGGCATAAAACTAGTTATGCCATTTTCAATGCTCGGATGAGGGATGGAGCCTCAGTCATTGATCATGTACTGTACATGATCGAAATGATTGAGCGCCTAACTAAACTGGGCTTTCCCCTGCACGAGCAGCTCGGTAAGGATGCAATCCTTAATTCATTTCCCAAGTCCTTCCTCCCCTTCCTTACTCATTTTCGGATGACAAAGCCTGCAGTGAACTACCATAATTTGTTGGGGTTGCTGCAGAACTTTGAGAAGGATCACCAGCTCCATAAGGAGTTGGTTAATGTTGTGGGAGGGTCTTCTTCTGGTCATCGACCCTTTAAAAACGGAAAGAAGAAGATCAAGAAGAAAAAGAATAAGAAGGTGCAGCTGCATGCTGGGACGTCTGCACAGGGTCGACCAAGAAATGCAAGCCCAACCAGAGCCAGACGGAGTGCTTCTTTTGTAAGAAGCAGGGGCACTGGAAGAGGAATTATCCTCTATACATTTGCCTCACTGGATCCGAGCAGGCCAAAGAAGAAGCAAGGTACTTATATGATAACACTTTGCAACTTTTTCATTTGTGATACTACTGCCTGGATATTGGATACCGGAAGCCCTTATCATATTTGCAATTCGATGTAGGGTCTACAGGTCAGTAGGAGATTTGATGAAGGCGAGAGATTTCTGAACATTGGAGATGGAAGCAAAGTTTTAGTTCTAGTATTAGAAATCATGAACCTTATAATCAATTCTTGAAATATAATTCTGAGTGAATGTCACTATTGTCCAAGCTTTTTATTAAATATTATTTCTGTAGGCCTTTTGGCCATGAACGGTTATCAATTTTTAATAAAAGAAAATATTTGTAATATCATTTTGAATGGTGTTACAATGTTTGTTGGACAACTTAATAATGGAATTTACTTTCTATCACAACCTGTTAATGTGGTTTAGACCTTTGGTAAATGCCCTAGAATAGATAATGTGTCAGAAGTCTACCTTTGGCACTGTAGGCTAGGTCATATCAATAAGAACAGGATAAAAAGGTTGGCTCAAGAAAGAATTCTTGAAGTAGGTGATTGTGAATCACTTCCAACCTGTGAGTCCTGTCTTCTTGGTAAAATGACCAAGTCACCTTTTACTGGAAAAGATGAGCGAGCTAGTGAACTCTTGGCTCTGGTACATTCTGATGTATGTGGACCCATGAGCTCAAGTGCAAGAGGTGGATATTTCTACTTCATAACCTTCACAGATGACCTATCGAGGTATGGGTATGTCTATTTAATGAAGCATAAATTGGAGTCGTTTGAAATGTTCAAACTATTCCGAAATGAGATAGAAAAATAAACTAGAAAGTGTATTAAAACTCTTCGATCTGATCGAGAAGGTGAATACCTTTCCAATGATTTTCTGACATATCTTGGGAAGAATGAGATTCTCTCTCAGTGGACTCCTCCTGGAACACCACAACATAATGGTGTATCTGAAAGGAGGAATCGGACCTTGTTGGACATGGTTCGATCCATGATGGGGTTTGCTGGTCTGTTGATCTCCCTTTGGGGATATGCGCTCGAATCAGCTTGTTACCTTCTAAATAGAGTTTCGAGTAAGTCTGTAACCAAAATGCCATATGAGATATGGATAGGACGTAAGCCAGTACTCTCGCACCTTAGGATTTGGGGGTGTCCGGCTTATATTAAATGTTTAATTACGGACAAGCTTGGACCTAGGTCTGACAAGTGTAATTTTATAGGGTACCCAAAAGAGATCAAAGGGTATTACTTCTACCTAGCTGATGAGCAAAAAGTGTTTGTTAGCCTTAAGGCAATCTTTTTAAAAAAGGAGTTCCTTGGTAAAGGGACTGTTGCCTCTAAGATCGAACTTGACGAAGTTCGGCAGGTGAAAAAATCGACACAAGTTGCTGAACCTGAACCAGATCTGGTTAGATCAGATCTGGAGCCCATTGTTCAAGCACCCTTAAGGCGATCTGGTAGAGTACCACGTTAACCAGACAGATACTATGGTTTCTTGGTCCGGGACGATGATCCAATTGAACTTGATGAAAACGATGAGGATCCGATCACCTACATGGATGCAATGCAGAGATCCGACTCTGAGAAATGGCTGGAGGCCATGAAATCTGAAATGGAGTCCATGAAGGTCAACTATGTGTGGACATTGGTTGACCCACCCAAAGGAGTAAAACCCATAGGATGTAAGTGGGTTTTCAAAAGGAAGAGAGGCGCAGACGGAAAGGTGGAAACCTATAAAGCCCATCTGGTTGCCAAGGGATATCGTCAACGTTATGGTATAGACTATGATGAGATATTTTCTCCTGTGGCAATCCTCAAATCCATTCGGATTATGCTTGCGATAGCTGCCCATCAGACTATGAAATCTGACAGATGGATGTGAAGATAGCTTTCCTAAATGAAAAGCTGGATGAAGAGGTGTATATGATACAACCTGAAAGATTCACATCCATAGATGAGTCTAAGGTGTGCAGGCTACAGAGGTCCATTTATGGACTTAAGCAGGCATCACGGAGTTGGAACATACGTTTTGATAAGACGATCAAGACGTATGGCTTCGTTAAGAACAGAGAAGAGCCATGCATTTATAAGTGGGCTAATAGTCTAGTAGTAGTATTTCTTGTATTGTATGTGGATGACATTCTCTTAATCGGAAATGATGTCTCTGCATTACAGGGAATAAAGATTTGACTGTTGTCACAGTTCTCCATGAAGGATCTAGGAGAAGCTTCCTACATCCTAGGGATGAGGATCTATAGGGATAGATCTAAAAGGTTGCTTAGTTTATCTCAGTCCACGTACATTGATACTATGCTGAAGAGGTTCAGCATGGAGAATTCCAAGAAAGGCTATCTTCTGATAGGCCATGAAATTTCTCTCTCGAAGAGGGATTGTCCGACAACATCTCAAGAGAGAGAGCGTATGGGTAGGATTCCATATGCTTCGGCAGTGGGATCTATCATGTACGCCATGACATGTACACGATCAGATGTGGCATACTTACTAGGGGTAGTGAGTAGATACCAATCTGATCCAAGGGAGAATCACTGGAAGGTTGTTAAAACCATCCTAAAGTATTTATGAAATACTAAGAACCAATGGCTTGTTTATGGTGAATCAGACTTGAGACTTATAGGGTTTACAGACTCTAATTTCCAGTCTGATCATGATGACAGCAAAAGTGTGTCGGGATTTATTTTTACCCTTAATGGTGGGGCTATCTGCTGGAAAAGTTCCAAGCAGTACACAGTGGCTGATTCAGTTTGCGAGGCAAAGTATGTCGTCGCATCAGATGCTGCCAAAGAAGCGGTGTGGCTGAGGAAATTCATCACCAAGCTCGAAGTAGCACCCTCCATTGTTGGTCCAGTTCTGCTCTACTGTGACAGCTCTGGAGCCATTGCTCAGGCAAAGGAACCAAAGGCACACCAGCGGACGAAGCATATTCTGCGCCGCTACCATCTCATCCGAAAAATTGTGGATCAAGGTGACGTCGATCTTCAAAAGATCGATGGGAAGGAGAACCTGGCTGACCCATTCACTAAAGCCATTACGGTGAAGGAGTTCGACAACTACAAGTCGAAGATGGGTATTAGATACTGCACTGATTGGCTTTAGGCCAAGTGGAAGATTGTTGGGAATAGTGTCCCAAAGCCAATCATCAGTCTATTGACGATTGTACTCATTTTTATATTTGTACATGAATTATAAATTAATAAAAATTATTTTGATATTTTTCATCACAAAATGTTTCATGTTCTAATGAACTCCTATGTTGTGGTGAAGTCCTTAGGACTATTTAGACTCGACAAAGGAGGATTTGTCGTTTAGTCCTTAAATCTGTTCACGATCAAATGATACGTTGTTTCCAAGGATGACAATATTTATCAAGCATAGGTCATTATGTGCCATATAGGTTGGTTATCTTCTTAACCAATGAGTGTGGAGACACTGGTATGGCATACAGGTGAGATGTAAGGGTACATCTGCACTGAATGTGACCGACTTCGGAGCTATTTCTGCTGTCAAGATTTGCTCCGATGGAATATGGATATAAATATCCCTCCGACCTGAGACCGCCACGGTGACTTACAAGCAACTCACTGTACTTAGGCACTGGACTACCTGAGTTTTTAATTCAGTGATGGAAGGCTGCTGGGTGTAGTCAAGTACTTGACTTGTCGGTGCATATGTCAAGATGGGATTGACCACTCTAGTTTAGGAGCTGTGTACAGTCATGTTTCAATTTAGCAAAATCTTGGCCAGGGTAGTCCTTATGAGGAGTCACAGGACTGTTTGAGTTGAGCACGATTCGGATGATCTGATCAGGATTGACAGTTTAACCTTGAGTCGTCCTAAACACAGGGGTCAAAAGGATGAATTATACAGTAACCATATTCATGTAGATTTTGAGTGTTGCGATTGTGACTCTTCGACCTATCCAAATGTCAGGTACCATCACTAGATGGTTACTTGGATTAGTAGAGGAATTGGTTCCTATGCTACCGGCTTAGGTTCGAACCTGCGGGGTCACACACATTAGAGGTTCCTATCTGATCTGATAGCTGATGTAGAATCCTATATATTTGAGACTCAGTGATCAAGAATCAGGATTCGCTGATCATGAGTTCCATACATTATAGGTACCGAGGTCAAGAGTCCCACTGGTTGGGACTTTTCGATCAGGGTTACATATCGATGAATTCTGATGCCTGATTGCCCATCAGATTTGGACTCAGTATTTATGAGAGATTTAATTAGTAATTTGATCACTAATTAACTCAATTTGATTGAGTAATTATTTTTGGATCAAGTCCAATTGAATTGGATTCAGTTGGGTTTGATCCGATTAGGTTAAAAGTTGACCTAATCGTCGAGATGGTTTGATCCCTGATTTGATCAGGGGTTGGGCTTAATCAATTCTTGATTTGATTAGGATTTTATTGAGTCTAATTAAGTCTAATTTAGTTGGATTTAAATTAGTTTAATTGGACCTAACTTATTTGGTTCAATTAGGTTGGTTTAAATAATTAAACCACCTTGACCCAATCTCCATGCGCCACCTCACTTCCATTGCACCCATTTGAATTCATGAGAAGGAACTTCTCATGAATTATTTTCTCACGCCAAGCCCTCTCCACGCCCCACTTTAATGTGCCAAATGAATGGATAAGGATGATTGGTTGGCCATTCAAATTCAAAATAAAGTTTGAATTTGAATGGGCAATCAATGTTTGCACCTTATCCCTTTTTTTACGTCCCATTTATTACATGAGAAAATATTTCTCATGAAATTACTCCATGCACAATTTAAGCCATGCCTCATGCCTTTAGTGGATAAGGGATGAGTTGGTGTCTATTTGAATTCAAAATTTGATTTGAATTCAAATATGCAATGACTCATCTTTATCCTTTCTTTTGGATAAGACTTTTGACGTTGTTATAAAAGGAGGAGAAGAGTGGGGTGTGCAAGAAGAAGATTTTTGGAAAAAAATTCTGGGGCGTGAGAAGTCTTGTGTATGAGAAGGAAGTCCATATCCTTCCAAGAGAAAAAGAAAGAAAAGAAAGAAAAGTGGATGCAAGGTTTTCGGTGAGTTCCCTAGAGTTTTAGCCTGGGGTTCGGGAAGTGAGAAAGTGAGCTACGAGTGTCATGTGTAGGAACCAGATCTAGGGTTTCAGGGTTAGATCTTGAAACTTTTTCAAGATCATACAGCGGAAGACTAAAATAAATAAAAATTTATTTTCTAAAATCAGAGAATTTCTAGATCTAAGATCCTATTACATGATTATTACATAGCATTAAATCAGAAATTAAAATATATAAATATAGCATGAACTACATGTTGATCATATCAACATGTTTCTATACCACATCTAATGTATGTATTAAACAATAGATCAGATCTATTACCTTGCAAGTTAGACGCTCTAACCTCATTGATCTGGGCTTAAGGATGATGTTGCAAGCCGCACACGCATCCGGCCTCTAGGAGTCGTCCACACGAGCCCACGAATCTCGATCAGAAGTCCTGCTTCAGAAAATTAGCACAGTATGCTAGTACTGCGTTGATCCTTCTTTGATGGTTGATCAGGCACCTCCTTCTTCTTGATTTGGACTCTTTCAAAGATGAAAAGTAAAAGGAGGAGTTTCAGATCTGAGATACTCTCAGGAAACTCAAGATGGAGGGAGGAAAGATATGAAAACAAAAAACCCTAGAAGAAGACCCTCTTCTTCTTCACGTTTTTCTCTCTAGACACCCTAGCTTGTGTCTTTTATATCTCCACGACCCAAAGGTTTTTCTCTCTAATTTTTGGATGGCACAAAGGTCTCTCCAATCTATATCTTGTCTTAAAATTTCACAAAGAAACTCATTTTATACAGAGAGATATGATAGAGTCCTTGTCTAGGTCAAATACCTAGTCAAGGCTTATCCAAACATGGCAAGTTAAGGGGTGCCCAACTCTTGATCACCTCCTCCATATTTTCATAGATGGATTACCAGAAAAGGGTGTACAATGTATACCCTAAAAGCTACAAAAATTTCAAAAAAAAATTGGATAAATTCGGTGCAAAATTGAAAGAGTTTTGGATTTCTAAAACTCTATCTCATAGAATTCGAAATCCAAACTTATTCCTTTTTGATTTGATCCAAACCACCTTCCATGTAAGAAAGAAGAAAGGAGACCTTTTGTGAACATGGGAGAGACCAGGGAGAGGGCTTTTGTCACACAAAATAAGTGGAGATTGGCATTGAATAAGAGAGAGGGCATGGGGAAGGCTTATGTGGCGCAAGGTGGAATCCTAGTCTTACTAGGATTCTATCTTATGGCTTGTTTTAATTTGGTTTCTCAAACCAAATCAAATCAAAATTAGATAAACCTAATTAAAATAGGTCTTAACCCAATTAAGAATCTAATTTAATCAGATTAAATTAGATTTAAATCTGATTTAATTTTCTAATCAAATTAGAAATTAGATTGACCCAAGTCCTAGTTGAACTAGGACTAGTTTTTCCTTGCACTTGGCTTATCCAAAAAACCAATTGGACTTGATCCAATCAAGCCCAAAATAAATCTAATTAAATTATATTTAATTAGATTTAATCTCAGTCCATTGGCTTAATCAAATTAAGCCAATTAGCAATCGAATTGCTAATCGATCCTCCTGAAATACTTGCACTGGGTTAAATGTCAATCATATTGACATTTAATCCTAGAACGATTCTTAATCGTTGATCAACCATCCGATCGGATCATGAACTCTAATGTGTGTGACCTCATAGGTCTGAACCTAAGCCGATAGCACAGGAACAAATTTCTGTACCAATCGAAGTGACCATCTAGCAATGGTACCCGACGACCGGATAGGTCGAATGTGTAGAACAACATCCTTAGAACCCATGCGGATATAGTTTTCATATAATTCATCCCCTTGACCAAAATGATCATAGGACACCCCAGAGTTCAACTGTCAACTCTGATTAGGTTGTCCACATTGTATTTCAAAATATCAAAACCATCTGATGGATTACCCTGGCCAAGGTTTTGCTAAATTGAAATACAGCGACTCATTCTTCTCCAACTCTTGGAGTGGTCAATCCCATCTCGATCACACTCTGACTTCGCAAGTACTTGACTGTACCCAGAAGCCTTCCATCCCTGAATTAGAAATTCAGTTAGTCCAGTACCAAAGCACAGTGAGTTGCTTGCAAGTCACTAAGGCGATCTCAAGTCTAAGGGACACTTATACCTATATCCCATCAAAGACATTCTCGATAGCAGAATGCTCTGGAGTTGGTCACGTTCAATGATGATGTACCCTTACATCTCACCTGTATGCCATACCAGTGTCTCCACACTCCTTGGTTAAGAGGACAACCAACCCATATGGCCTACAGCGACCTATGCTCGATAGAAGCTGTCGTCCTTCTTAACAGCTTATCATTTGGTTGTGAACAGTTTTAAGGACTAATCGATAAATCCTCTCTTTATCGAACTTAAATTGTCCTAAGGACTTCATCATAACAACGGAGTTCATTAGAAGATGAAAGCTTATGATGAAGATGCCAAATATATTTTATTTATTAGCAAATCAATTACAATACTTGGTTGCTCAACCGTCAACACTTGACGATTGGCTTTTTGGGACACATTTCCCAACAACTCCCACTTGTCCTAAAGCCACTCGACACAGTATCTAATACCCATCTTCGACTTGTGGTTGTCGAACTCCTTTATCACCAGGGCTTTAGTGAAGGGGTCGGCTAGGTTCTCCTTTCCGTTGATCTTCTGAAGGTCGACGTCACCTCTATCCACGATCTCTCAGACCAGGTGGAAGCGACGCAAGATGTGCTTCGTCCGCTGATGTGCTTTGGATTTCTTCACCTGAGCTATGGCACCAGTGCTATCAGAGTAGAGCAGGACTGGACCATCGAGGGAGGGTGCTACTCTGAGCTCGATGATGAATTTTCTTAGCCACACAGTTTCCTTCACGGCATCCGATGCTGCGATGTACTCTGCTTCACAAACAGAGTCCGCCACAGTATGCTGCTTGGAACTCTTCCAGCAGATGTCTCCATCATTCAGAGTAAAGATATAACCCGACACACTCCTACTGTCATCATGGTCAGATTGAAAGCTAGAGTTTGTGAACCCCACAAGTTTCAGATCTAACTCGCCATAAACCAACCATTGGTCCTTAGTATTTCTCAAATACTTAAGGATGGCTTTAACCACTTTCAAGTGATTTTCTTCAGGATCAGATTGGTATCTACTCACTACTCCTAGTGAGTATGCCACATCTGGTCTTGTATATGTCATGGCGTATATGATAGATCCCACGACTGAAGCATATGGGACTCTACTCATACACTCTCTCTCTTCAGGAGTTATCGGACAATCCTTCTTAGAGAGAGAAATTCCATGACCTATCAGTAGATAGCCCTTCTTGAAATTCTTCATGCTGAACCTCTTCAGCACAGTGTCTATGTACATGGATTGGGATAACCCAAGCATCCTTTTAGATCTATCCTTATAGATCTTCATCTCTAGGATGTAGGATGCTTCACCCAAGTCCTTCATGGAGAACTGTGATGACAACCAAACTTTTATTCCCTGTAGTGCGGGGATGTCATTCTCGATTAAGAGAATGTCATCCATGTACAAGATAAGGAATACCACAACTGGACCATTTGCCCATTTATAGATGCAGGGCTCTTCTCCATTCTTAATGAAGCCATACGTTTTGATCACCTTATCAAAATGCATGTTCCAACTCCGAGAAGCTTGCTTCAGTCCATAAATGGATCTCTGAAGCTTGCACACCTTGGACTCATCTGTGGATGTAAACCCCTCAGGTTGTATCATATACACCTCTTCAGTTAGCTCTCCATTCAGGGAAGCTGTCTTTACATCCATCTGCCAGATCTCATAATCCAGATGGGCAGCTATTGCAAGCATTATCCGAATGGATTTGAGCATTGCCACAGGGGAAAACATCTCGTCATAGTCAATACCATAACATTGATGATACCCCTTGGCGACCAGACGGGCTTTATAGGTCTCCACCTTTCCGTCTGCACCCCTCTTCCTTTTGAAGACCCATTTACACCCAATGGGTTTAACCCCTTCAGGTGGATCAATCAATGTCCATACATTGTTGACCTTCATGGACTCCATTTAGGATTTCATGGCTTCAAGCCATTTCTCGGAATCAGGTCTCTGCATTGCATCCATATAGGTGATCGGATCCTCATTATTCTCATCAAGTTTGATGGGATCACCGTCTCGGACCAAGAAATCGTAGTATCTGTCCGGCTGACGTGGTACTCTACCGGATCGCCTTAATGGTGCAGGTATATTGGGCTCCGAATCTGATCTAATCATATCCGACTCAGGTTCAGCTATTGGTGTCGGTCCTTCTACCTGTTGAACTTCATCAAGTTCAACCTTAGAGGCAACGGTTCCTTCACCAAGGAACTCCTTTTCTAAAAAGATTGCCTTAAGGCTGACGAACACCTTTTGTTCATCAGCATGGTAGAAAAAATATCCTTTTGTCTCTTTGGGGTATCCTATGAATGAGCATTTGTCAGACCTAGGTCCAAGTTTGTCTGTGACTAATCGTTTGACATAGGCCGGGCACCCCCAGATCCTAAGGTATGAAAGTACTGGCTTACGCCCTGTCCATATCTTATATGGAATCTTAATTACAGACTTACTTGGAACCCTATTTAACAGATAACAGGTCGATTCGAGTGCATATCCCCAGAAGGATATCGGCAAGCTAGCAAAACCCATCATGGATTGGACCATGTCTAACAGAGTCTGATTCCTCCTTTCAGACACACCATTATGCTGTGGTGTTCCTGGAGGAGTCCATTGGAAGAGAATCTCATTCTCCTAGATATGTGAAAAACTCACTAGAAAGGTATTCTCCTCCTCGATCAGATCGAAGAGTTTTAATACTCTTTCCAGTTTATTTTTCTACTTCACTTCGGAATCGTTTGAACATTTCAAATGAATCCGACTTATGTTTCATCAGATAGACAAATCCATATCGGGATAGGTCATCCGTGAAAGTTATGAAGTAGAAATATCCACCTCTAGCACTAGTGCTCATGGGCCCGCATACATCAGTATGTACTAGGCCCAAGAGCTCATTAGCTCTCTCACCTTTTCCAGTAAAAGGTGACTTGATCATTTTACCAAGAAGATAGGACTCACAGGTTAGAAGTGATTCACAATCACTGACTTCGAGGATTCCCTCTTGAGTCAACCTGTTTATTCTGTTCTTGTTTATATGACCTAGCCTACAGTGCCAAAAGTAGATATCTGACACACTATCTAATCTAGGGTGCTTGCCAGTAGAATAGACTCTTATCAGGCTTGATCTTTTTGGTCTGGCTCTGCACTGATATCCCAGCCTGAACTTGCACCTTCTTCACTTTCTTCTTCTTGTTCTTCTTTCCTTTCTCAAAGGGTCGAGAACCAGAAGACGATCCTCCCACTAAGTTCACCGACTCCTTGTGAAGTTGGTGATCCTTCTCAAAATTCTAAAGCAACCCCAGTAACCCATGGTAGTTCTCTTCAGGCTTTGTCATTCTATAATGAGTGAGGAATGGGAGATAAGACTTGGGCAGCGAGTTCAGAATTGCATCTTTCTCAAGTTGTTCATGCAAGAAAAAGCCGAGCTTGCTCAATTGTTCCATCAGCTCGATCATATACAATACATGATCAGTGATAGAGGCACCATCCCGCATTTTGGCGTTGAAGATGGCACAACTAGTCTTGTGCCTCTCCGCGTCATCGGGTGTGCCAAAGGCATCCTCCAACACTTGAAGCATGTCCTTTGGCTGAGCCATCTCGAATCTGCGACTGAACTCATCGCTCATGGCAGCCAGCATGATACAGCACACCGTGGTCCGATCACTGAGCCACTTCTGGTAAGTGTCTCTGACTGTTCTACATGCATTGACAACTGACTCCTCAGGTGCAGGATCCATTATCACATATAGGATCCGTTCATGCTCCAGGACTATCTTCAACTTTCGGTACCAGCTACCGAAGTTGGGTCCCACCAACTTATCATTGTCCAACAATGATCGGAGCGATAGGGAAGTGGCCATATTTGCACAAAGGAGAACCATAACCTAATTAGTAATTGATTTATTAAACCTAAAGATTTGGACTTTAATCAAAAGGTTTCTTCCACTATTTTATTCGAATTGGTAGCCTCTACCTCCAATTCGAGGAATTACCCTAATTCCTTAGTGGGTACTAGAATCCACTTAGACTGCACACAAGCCCAACTTTGGTTGGCCAACCCATGTACATCTAAGGATAGGTTCGTAACCAATTGTTTCTCTAAACAATTTTTAGTAATTTTAATTTTTCCCCAGAAACCTAATCAGTAGGCTTTGGCCTCCACTGTAAGGATCCGGTTAGGTCCAACCATTAACATGATCATACTTGGTGTATCTAACCAACGAATGATTAAGCCCAACTTTGGTTGGCTCACCTAACCACCATTAGAGAGACACTTCCAAGTCATCATATGATGAATGATAATTCCATTAGTCAACAAGCACCAGGCCTTTGGGTCTGCAATGATTATTGAGTTAATGGACTCATTATCAAACACCTTAATGGGAGGCTATGACTCAGTTATCTCCATAACTTTATCATTTTAAAGACCTAATAATTTTAGAAGATTTAAATAATATAGAGGATGAGGTCAGATGAACCAGCTTATCATGATCCTCCCACTGGCTTCACCAAGTCAGCTTAAGGGAGACCATTAAAAGGACTGGTCTAGGAGCACCTAAATCAGTCATACTGATTTACCTAGCTAACATGGGTCAGCTCGAATAGTCAAGTGATCCGATCAAAATATAATTTCACCAAGAGGCCAGGTAAGTTCGATCAGTGGGAGGGTCTGCCAAAGCTTGCCTTAGACACCATCACAAATGGCCAGGTAAGCGGGCTCCCAATTAAAAACCACCGATCTGGTTTACCTTAGACACCAACTGGTTTAATTAGTTTCGATTAGATCAACCTAACAGTTTGTGCTAGACCGCTTAGCCAAGAATCAAGTCCATTTAGTTCTCGTTAAAGACATGGACTTGACCAACTACAACTATTGTAATTGATCTAGAGAATCCTTGACCTAATCTAAGACAACAATTGATTAGATTTAGTCAATTCTCTAATTAAGTCCATCTTCAATCTAACCATAGGTCTAACCTAATTAATGGACCTAATTCTCACTAACCCATTAACCCAATGTGTTATGATTTGTGTCTTAGGTTCTTCAATTCACAATCCTAGAACCTAATCAAACAACTTCTTAATTCTTAATTAAGTTTTGGGCTGAGAGTTGGGTTTGACTTTTCAAAAAATAATTTTCATATTTGTAAAATAATTTTACAATATGATTCTACCAACCATATTGCATGTTTGATTCATAATCAAGATACAAGTGAAATAAACATGAAACTACTTTAGATCTAATCTAAACAGGTTCATGTAATTGAAACAATTTTAACTTTAAATATTTTTTTTGCACAAAAATTATTAAAAAAAATTTTTATTTCAGATTTAAATATCTTTTAAATCTAATAAATCATAAATTTAATCTAGATCATATCTAACAAATTTATGATTAAAGATAGATCTACACAAACTAGGACAACCTTTGCACTGTAAGGGGTAAACCTTACAGTAGGTCAACCTTGCAGTTTGTGATTGATCTAAAATTTTAATTTTAGATTTAATAATTAGATTATAGATTAGATTTAATCTAAGAAATAATCTAAGCATGTATAAATAATCATGTAATAAAGAACCTAGGCTCTGATACCAATTGTAGGAACCAGATCTAGGGTTTCAGGGTTAGATCTTGAAACTTTTTCAAGATCATACAGCGGAAGACTAAAATAAATCAAAATTAATTTTTTAAAACTAGAGAATCCTTAGATCTAAGATCCTATTTCATGATTATTATATAGCATTAAATTAAAAATTAAAATATATAAATATAGCATGAACTACATGTTGATCATATCAACATGTTTCTATACCACATCTAATGTATGTATTAAACAATAGATCAGATCTATTAGCTTGCAAGTTAGACGCTCTAACCTCACTGATCCGGGCTTAAGGATGATGTTGCAGGCCGCACACGCATCCAGCCTCTAGGAGTCATCCACATGAGCCCACGAATCTCGATCAGAAGTCCTGCTTCAGGAAATCAGCACAGTATGCTAGTACTGCGCTGATCCTTCTTTGATGGTTGATCAGGTGCCTCCTTCTTCTTGATTTGGACTCTTTCAAAGATGAAAAGTAAAAGGAGGAGTTTCAGATCTGAGACGCTCTCAGAAAACTCAAGATGGAGGGAGGAAAGATATGAAAACAAAAAACCCTAGAAGAAGACCCTCTTCTTCTTCACATTTTTCTCTCTAGACACCCTAACTTGCATCTTTTATATCTCCATGACCCAAAAGTTTTTCTCTTTTATTTTTGGAGAGAACAAAGGTCTCTCAAATATCTATCTTCTCCTAAAATTTTATGAAGAAAATCATTTTATACAAAGAGATATGATAGAGTCCTTGTCTAGGTCAAATACCTAGTCAAGGCTTATCCAAACATGGCAAGTTAAGGGGCGCCCAACTCTTGAGCACCTCCTCCATATTTTCATGGATGGATTACCAGAAAAGGGTGTACAATGTATACCCTAAAAGTCACAAAAATTCCAAAAAAGATTTGGATAAATTCGGTGCAAAATTGAAAGAGTTTTGGATTTCTTAAACTCTATCTCATAGAATTCGAAATCCAAACTTATTCCTTTTTGATTTGATCCAAACCACCTTCCATGTAAGAAAGAAGAGAGGAGACCTTTTGTGAATGTGGGAGAGACCTGGGAGAGGGATTTTGTTGCACAAAATAAGTGGAGATTGGCGTTGAATAAGAGAGAGGGCGTGGGGAAGGCTTATGTGGCGCAAGGTGGAATCCTAGTCTTACTAGGATTCTATCTTATGGCTTGTTTTAATTTGGTTTCCCAAACCAAATCAAATCAAAATTAGATCAACTTAATTAAAATAGGTCTTAACCCAATTAAAAATCTAATTTAATCAGATTAAATTAGATTTAAATCTGATTTAATTTTCTAATCAAATTAGAAATTAGATTGACCCAAGTCCTAGTTGAACTTGGACTAGTTTTTTCTTGCACTTGGCTTATCCAATAAACTAATTGGACTTGATCCAATCAAGCTCAAAATAAATCTAATTAAATTATATTTAATTAGACTTAATCTCAGCCCATTGTCTTAATTAAATTAAGCCAATTAGCAATCGAATTGCTAATCGATCCTTCCGCAATACTTGCACTGGGTTAAATGTCAATCGTATTGATTATTTAACCCTAGAACGATTCTTAATCGTTGATCAACCATCCGATCGGATCATGAACTCTAATGTGTGTGACCTCATTGGTCCGAACCTAAGTCGGTAGCACAGGAATAAATTTTTGTACCAATCGAAGTGACCATCTAGCAATGGTACCCGATGACCGGATAGGTTGAATGTGTAGACAACATCCTTAGAACCCATGCGGATATAGTTTTCATATAATTCATCCCCTTGAACAAAATGATCATAGGACACCCCAGAGTTCAACTGTCAACTCTGATCAGGTTGTCCACATTGTATTTCAAAATATCAAATCCATCTGATGGATTACCCTGGCCAAGGTTTTGCTAAATTGAAATACAGCGACTTATTCTTCTCCAACTCTTGGAGTGGTCAATCCCATCTCGATCACACTCTGACTTTGCAAGTACTTGACTATGCCCAGAAGCCTTCCATCTCTGAATTAGAAATTCAGTTAGTCCAGTACCAAAGCACAGTGAGTTGCTTGCAAGTCATTGAGGCGATCTCAAGTCTAAGGGACACTTATACCTATATCCCATCAAAGATATTCTCGACAGCAGAATACTCTGGAGTTGGTCACGTTCAATGATGATGTACCTTTATATCTCAATTGTATGCCATACCAGTGTCTCCACACTCCTTGGTTAAGAGGACAACCAACCCATATGGCCTACAGTGACCTATGCTCGATAGAAGCTGTCATCCTTATTAACAGCTTATCATTTGATCGTGAACAGTTTTAAAGACTAATCGATAAATTCTCTCTTTATCGAACTTAAATAGTCCTAAGGACTTCATCATAACAATGGAGTTCATTAGAAGATGAAAGCTTATGATGAAGATGGCAAATATATTTTATTTATTAACAAATCAATTACAATACTTGGTTGCTCAACCGTCAACAGCTTGACGATTGGTTTTTTGGGACACATTTCCCAACATCATGAGCCCATAAAATCTCAGAGAGATCTTCAACATCCTCTCAAGCATGTCTGTTGACGATCCAGAGTATTCGAAGAATCGACAGACATTGATCGAAGGAGTTCGATCAGCATCGACCGTCAAAAGAGCTCTACAACGAGCTAGCACTCGTGAGGAGTCGATCAGATCGGGAGCTTCGTGTGGATGCTCCGCAGAGGTCAGACACGTTGTGTGGCTGTGTCGCGATGATCAAACTCTCCCAATGGTGATCAAATTGAGGCAATCTACTACCCACATAAAGGTATTGTGTTCTGAATACATTACAGTAAAGTGTTTACTGTTCAAATTTGAATTTCAAATTTAAATGAATGCATGTTATATATCATATTTAGATCTTAGTGTAGGATAAATTTATATTAATTAATTAGATTAATTAATATTTTTTACTGTAAAATCATAATTTTGAAAAAGTTTTAAAATTACCATTTTACCCCTACACTGAATATCCCCACAATGATATATTGCATATAAAATCTAAAAAATACTAAAGATAAAATCAGCATGCATGCATGTGAGCAGTAAATCACATCTACTTCTAATTTGAGTTCAGCACTCAATATCTGAGCGTGGATTGATGATCGTCGCTGCTGATGAACATGGTAGAAAGGATTCTCACTGGTTGCTCATAGCCACACACACGTCCGGCCTCTATGAAAAGTCCACTCGAAGCCCTGATCTGATCGATCTTCTTGGGAGTGCTAGCTCGTGTGAAGACCTTCTTCTTGACTGATCTGGATCTTTCTTCAAATCTCTAAAATCTTTTCAGAGGTTGAAGATGGACTTCTAGAGGAGATGAAGAGGTAAAAGAAAGATAGAGAAGAAACTATTTTCTCTCTTATTTTTTCTCTTCCCAAACCCTGAGGTAGAAACTCTAGAAGACTAGATTTTGCACATACCCCAAGAGAGAGGACTCTCCTCCTTTTTTTCATGCCAAGAACCATGTCCCAAAGCCCCTCAACAAGGAGAACTCCTTCTCTGATCTCTTACATCCACAAAAATGAGAAATAGACCCCTTTTATTGGCATGTAATGGTTTAGGGTGAAGAGTCCTATGGATCTTGGACTCTACCATAAGATGTCGCACATGTTAGATGTGTGCCCTAGATGCCAGATCGACTGACACATTCCTGTACAGAACTAAGGGCAAATTTGTAATTTTGATTATAAATGAATAAAAGGGTTATTCTTCTATCACATTGTATACATTGTGTCTGTGATACATCTTTTGAGTTAGTAGAAATATAAATTCATATTTTCAAGAGTTGAAAATTTAAGGCATAAATTTACATAACTAACTCATAAACTGCTCCTAACCACAGGATCATCACGAGGATGGTAATCGATCTGAAAGGTTGGTGTATGATCACTTCTTTAGGGTAGATGAGTCTTGAGTCTATGGTGTGGAGACATCAGAGTGAGAGTACAGGTATTTGTTGAGAATGAGAGTACTGAGCATGACCACCTCGAGCAGTCATAAGGAAGTCTATCTTCTCGTCGATGACTAGCTCGATGCTGTAGTTGTGTATCTAGTTCTTTGATCTGAGGTGCATCGACAGTTCACCTTAAGTGTGTTATAGTTTGACTACACCATAACTCGATCTCCTAGCCATTCAAAATCCTGAGGTGTATGTTGGCTGTAGCATATCCATTGTAGGAACCAGATTGCATCAAGATGGGATCTATCAACCTTGGTAGATGAGAGGAGTAGTCCTATGATGATCGAAAGATCGAGTCCTTAAGCCCATAGCCATGGTAGAGTGAAATAATGGAAAAAAAGTTTTTCATGGGTTTCACATCGAACTCGGATCGATCGATTGATTCATATGACTGATGTTGGGTTTGACGAGTTCACCTTAACCCTAATTCAGTCGGGACTCATGATAGAGGAACTCAATCACACAGGTAGCTGCACCAAGAGGTTCATTTTTAGTTTCGATGGGTTGCCACCATATACTGCTAGGTGTCACTGATGGATTTTGAGAGCAATTAGAATGATTTTGATGATCGATCATTCTAATTATCTGAATTAGAAGAGTTCTGGTCCATCGAAAGGAGTTTCGATTGTGTCGATGATGAGATTACGACATATCTCATTACCATATAGAATTGAACCTAACTGGGTCACACAAATAAGGGTTAGGGTCTGGATGTCATCAATTAGGCTACCCCAATTGATTTGGATAATATCCAATTAGGTTCAAGGAAATCATGCTAGCACTCGATTGAGCCTAACTTTCTCCTCGTGTAATCTTTTCTATCTCTACTGAGCCAAATATGATCTGACTTATCCAGAGAACCTTGAAAAGGTTTCTCTTAGTCTAATTGAAGTTTGTCCAGCTTAGAAAAGATTTATCTTAATTTATGAGATGAATTTAAGACAACACCTGCTAATTTCTAGCACCTGCCAATTTTATTTTAGGACATCTGTCAAAAGTTGACATATGGGTCTTAAACTGAAGAGGATTCATTGGAGGATTTTTTATGGAGTGTCCACATATCCAAACTACTTCAAATTGGATGCCATAATCAGATTATGGCGTGAGCTCAATTGGATTTAAGTGGGCGCCCCAAATGGATAAGAACCAAAGAGTCCTGACAAACTTGGACTCTTTGGTGCCACCTTATTTGTGCTTATCCAATGTTGGCACCAACATGGGAGAGAGCATGGAGATTCTTATTTGATATGATCATATGACATCACTCCATCAATCAAAATTTTTTCAGAATTTATTAAAATTTTTTGATTGGTCGAATGATGTGGCACTGTGCAGCATACAGGATCTATATAAACCCTGCTGCACCTAAGGTTTTGAGATAGAACTTATTTTATGCAAAAAACTCATTAGCTACTACCTCCTCTTTTATTATCTATGTCCTCCCTGCTCTCCTTTCTCCCCTCTTCACATCCAAGAAGTTGGACGATCATCTGGCAAAGGTACAAGGCGTGGTGATGCCTGGAACAGAAGGCTGCAGGACATCTTCGACAGGCTGTTGCTCCAACTTCAGAAAGAGTTCTGAAGTACTTTCAAATCAGATATTGATCTAATTTTTGGAGTATAGAATTATGAGGAGAAGATGTTCTATATCCTACCTAAGTGGATATTGGTAGAGGTCAGGCACTTGCATGGCTATATCAGAACCTCAGGCAGTGCTGCGATCATCTACAGGGTAATTAGATTACCCTTGAGGTATGTCTATATTTCTCATACTTTTAGATTTAATTTTAGATTTTAAATATTAGATAATAAAATTAGATCTAATAGACATTATATCTAAAATAGCATAGGGTAAAAATTTTTAATTTATTCCACCTCAGATTTGAAGAAATCTGAAAGATCCTACACAGGAAAAAGGCGGTTTTTCCTTCAAGTGATATCAGAGCCGGGTTGTTGGCTCTATTTCAGATCTATTTTAGATCTGATTTTAATTTTAATTTATCTGATATTAAATGATTTTAGATATTACATCAGATATGATAGAATCTAAAATCAAAATATTTAAAATTAAATCTAAGAAGATCTAACATGCATGAGATGCATAACTAGACTAGGATTAATTGAATCCATGAATAGTCTTAAGTTTTATATTTTAATGAGATTAAAATATGAATTAAATATAATTTATTTTCTATTTTTTTTGATATTATAATTATTATAATCATATTAAAAAATAGAAAATAAAATTTTAATTATTTTATAAAATTGATCTGTTGCATGCCTAGACTAGTTGTAGAATTGTTCTAGTAACTTGTCTAGAATAGTTTCTATTTTGAATAGTTCAATTTAAATTTTATTTTTTAGATATTATATGTGATGTATCAGATCTGAAAGTATGTTAATTAGATTGATTTTTGATACATGAGATGTATGCAAAGCATGTATTAGTTAGATCTTAAATTGTATATGTGATATGTTAATTTAGATCTAACTAGTTTTGTAGTTAAATTTATATTTCTGATTAAGGTATTCTTCATGGCCGTCCGATCATAAGAATAAAGTAGGATTTTAAGACCCTCTCTTCTCATTCAATGGGGTGTTCATATGACGTGTAGGGGTGCCGCACGTTCATCCTTAATCAGAAATCAAAACTTACTTTTCTGCAAAATCATAGATCCTGAAACCTTAGAATTTATTTTACATGCTTTATTTATGAACCCAAACTTAATTAATGTATTGATCTTATGAAATTAAGTTAGGTCTAAAATTGAGAATTTCAGATCTAAGACATTTTCATAAGATTGGGTTCGGGCTTGGGTAGCTCAATTAGGTCTAGCGGTTGATCAAACCGAATCAAGAGTTGGTTAGGTGGGATCATGAAAGCTAATAATTGACCAGCCTAATAGGATTAAGTCTGGATTAAGGTCGAATCACATTTAGATGTGACTCGATCAAGTTAAGACCTAATTTGGCTCAGTGGTTAGAGTCTGGATTGTAGACTAACTCAATTAGTTCTGGTTCGACAATTTGGTGTCTAAGGTAAGTTGGACAGATGCGATCGACTAGTTTTTAATTGGGAGCTACTCGACTCAAATACGTTCTTATCGAGTTAATGGCATATCCCTCCCATCGGTCTCACTTACCTGGCTATATGTGTCGATCCAGTTCTGATTTGAGATGGCTAACAATTCGAGCTGACCCATGCCACTAGGTTAGTCATAATTGTTATGACTATGTCAAGTCAAGTTTAAAGAGACCTAAATCAAATCTTTCTAAAAAAATATTAAGTCTAGGTCTTCCACCATTGTGGATGTGCGGGCCTTTTTCGGGGTTGATTGTTCTCGGCTGGTTACAGTGGCTCAGTTGCACCGAGAAGATGCAACCATGTCCATTAGGCATTGGATGCTATGGATTGGAGGATGGGTTGGGCTCAATATTCCAGATACAGTGAGGGACCCAATCAGGAATCTAGTTCGTGCAAATGGTGGGTTTGGCTTAACTAAGGATTGGAGCAATATCCCAGATACGGTGAGCTTCATGAATTAGAGATCAAGTTTTGGGTGCACCATGATTAGAGAATCATTGGACAAGAGTGTCCACTCATCGGTTGACCCATCACCAATAACTGTTAGGTGAGGTGATGAGCCAGTCGGTGAGACTGCACCACCCACTAGAAATCACTAATCATGAAGATTTTCACATCTCTACCAAGAGAGTGTAGGAATCTGAGAAAATAGTGAGAGCCTAATTTGTTTAAAAATGAAAATCCTAAATAAATTGGTTGAGTCTGATTATAAAATCTAACTAGAAACTTTTGACTCTCTACAGGAAACATATCTGCCTTAAACTCCCTGACCAAAATTCTAGACACTCATAAACTAACTGGACCAAATTTTAAGGACTGGTTGAGAAACTACAGAATTGTTCTGAATTTCAAAAAATTGACTCATGTCTTGGACCAGGACCCACCTGCCATGCCAGCACATCCGACTGCTGAATAGAGAGAGTCTCTGAAAAAGTGGACGGATGATGATAACAAAGCCAGGTACTACATGTTGGGTGCAATGTCTGATGATTTGCAGTGCCAACATGAAAATATTTTGACTACCCACCAAATGTTGGATCATCTACAAGAGTTGTTTGGTGAACAGAGTCGCGCGGTCAAGTATCAAGTCTGTCAAAGACTTTTTAAGGCCAAGATGCGTGATGGGCAGTCAGTCCAAGATCATTGTTTGACAATGATCAAAGATTTTGAGGAGCTTGAGAAGCTCGGTATCATCTTAGACAAGAATTTTTAGATTGATGTGATCCTTCAGTCCTTGTCCGATGCATATGGTCAGTTCATCATGAACTTCCATATGCATAAGATGCAATGTACCTTGGCCGAGTTAATGAATATGCTGGTTACGGCTGAGCTTTCAATGAAAGGTTCAAAAGGCTCAGTTCTTACTGTGGAGCGAACTTCTTCCAAGAGAAAGTCTTTTGAAAAGAAAAAGAAGTCCGTGAAGAAGCAGAAGGTGGATGGCAAGAACAAGAAGATAGGACCGAAGAAGAAGGCTTCTGAAAAGGGAAAGTGTTTCCACTGTCAGTCAGAAGGCCATTGGAAGTGGAACTGTCCTCAGTACCTGGCCACCCTGAAGAACAAGAAGGATGGTCCTTCTGGAGGTATGCTCATTATCGAATCTAATCTTATGGTTTCTTCTGCATCCAGTTGGGTGCTTGACTTTGGTTCTAGTGCTCATTTGTGCGCTTCTATGCAGGGTCTTGAGGAGAGTAGGAGGCTGAGGGATGGGGAGATGATCCTACGTGTCGGGAATGGAGCAAGAGTTGCTGCTGTGGCCATAGAAACCTACCCTCTATGATTACTGTTAGGATTAGATTTAGTTTTAAGAGACTGTTATTATGTTCCTGCAGCAAGCAGGAATTTGATTTCTGTTTCATGTTTAGCACAAGAAGGCTATGTGATTAGCTTTCATAAGGACCATTGTAACATATTTTGTAAAAATAATAAAGTTGCAAATGGTTTTGTTATTAATGATCTCTATCAGTTACATATTGATGTATCTGTTTTTAATATTGAGCAAAATGTGAATGCCATAGGAATTAAAAGGCCTAGAGATAGTCTAAATGATAAGTATCTGTGGCACCTAAGGCTAGATCATATAGCGGAAGATAGGGTTAACAAATTGGAGAAATCCGGGCTACTGAGTCCGTTGACTTTTGAGTCATATCCAGTTTGTGAATCATGCTTTCAAGGCAAAATGACCAAGCTCCCTTTTGTGGGACATGGGGAAAGGGCCATAGACCTACTTGCCCTAGTACATACGGATGTGTGCGGCCCATTTGATGTGCCGGCTAGAGGCAACTTTGTCTACTTCATTACCTTTACCGATGATATGTCTAGGTACGGGTATGTGTTTCTAATGAAACACAAGTCTGAAGCCTTTGAAAGGTTCAAAGAATTCAAACATGAGATAGAAAAATAAACAGGAAAGCCCATTAAGGTTCTTTGATTAGATTGAGGAGGTGAATACCTTAGTAGAGAATTCCTAGACTATCTTAAGGATAATGGTATAGTCTCTCAATGGACTCCACCTGGAACGTTTCAACTCAACAGAGTTTCAGAATGGAGAAATCGGACCCTATTAGATATGGTCCGTTCCATGATGAGCTTCACAGACCTTCCAGAATTTTTTTGGGGACATTGTCTCATGACAGCAATTTATGTATTGAATAGGGTTCCCTCTAAAATCGTTCCTACCACACCGTATGAGATATGGCATGGTAAGAAGCCAAGTCTGAATCATCTCAGAATTTGGGGTTGTCCGGCTCATGTCAAGAGACAGCAGACAGACAAGTTAGAGTTCAGGTCTTTTAGAGCTCGGTTCATAGGATATCCTAAAGAGTCATTAGGATATTATTTTTATATTCTGAAAGACCACAATGTGATTATGAGTCGAAATGCTATTTTTCTTGAAAAATAGTTTATTCAAGATGGTGGCATCGGAAGAATAATTAAGCTCAAGGAGAATGTCTCCCAAGAGCAACGAGCTAAAGAACCTGAGGAACCTAATCAATCAGAACCAGTCCTAACACAACCTCTTCCACCTCGTAGATCGATTAGGATTTTTCATCCTCCTGAAAGGTACTTAGGTACCATACAAGAGGATGTAAAGAAAATATTCCTAACAGGAAATAGGGTTCATGGTGATGATCCCAAGACCTATGATGAGGTGATATCAGATATCAACTCTGAGAAATGGTTAGAGGCAATGAGATCAGAAATTGACTTAATGCACTCAAACCAAGTCTGGACCTTGGTAGATCCACTTGAAGGTATTGTACCTATTGGATATAAATGGATCTTCAAGAAAAAGATAGGTGCAGATGAAAATGTGGAGATATTCAAGACTAAGCTCGTAGCAAAAGGTTATAGTTAGCACGAAGGCATTGACTATCAGGATACCTTCTCGCCCGTAGCCATGCTAAAATCCATCCGCATATTGCTTGCTGTTGCAGCCTATTTCGATTATGAAATATGGCAGATGGACGTGAAAAAGATGTTCTTAAATGGATATCTTGTGGAAGATATCTATATGGAACAGCCGCTTGGTTTCACATCCAATGATGATGATCACAAGGTCTGCAAACTGCAAAGGTCTATTTATGGACTTAAACAAGCATCTCAAAGTTGGAATACTCGTTTCAATGATGTGATCAAAACATTTGGTTTTATCAAGAACGAGGAGGAACCATGTGTGTTCAAAAAGGTCAATGGGAGCGCAGTTGTCTTCCTCATATTGTACGTGGATGACATCCTCCTAATTGAGAATGACATTCTCATGTTGACCTCAGTCAAAGTATGGTTGTCTAAGGAGTTCTCTATGAAAGATCTAGGAGAGGCATCCTTTATACTGGGTATTAAGGTCTATAGAGATAGACCAAATAAGATGCTGGGACTTTTACAGAAGATGTACATAGAGGAGGTGCTAAAAAGGTTTAGCATGGATAACTCCAAAAGAGGTTTATTGCCTTTTAGATATGGCATTCATCTCTCCAAGAAGATGTGCCCTAGCACACTTGAGGAGATTGAACGCATGAGCAAGATCTCTTATGCTTCGGCAATAGGGAGCCTCATGTATGCCATGCTATGTACACGACCTGATATAGCCCATGCTGTGAGTGTCACAAGTAGATATCAGTCGAATCCAGGTGAAGAGCATTGGACTTTTGTGAAATATATCTTTAAGTACTTGAGAAGGACTAAGGATATATTTCTAGTCTTTGAGAATGGAGAACTCCAGATTCAGAAATTTACAAACTCAGACTTTATGTCTGATATAGATGATCGAAAATCGACATCTGAGAGTCTGTTCATTTGCAATGGTGGTACAGTTAGCTGAAAGAGTTCCAAGCAAATGGTAATTGCAGATTCCATCATGGAGGCAGAGTATATTGCTGCATCGGAAGGTGCAAAGGAGGCATTCTGTTACAAGAAGTTTGCCGTAGAGCTTGGAGTGATGTCATCGAATGCCATCCCTCTTTACTGCGACAATAATGGCCCCATAGCCCTAGCTAAGGAGCCAAGGTCTCACGAAAAATCCAAGCACATCGAGCGGCGATTCCATCTGATCCGTGATTACCTCAAAAAAGGTTATGTCAAGGTCAAGAGAGTCGACTCCACAGATAATATGGCAGACCCACTGACTAAGCCATTGGGCCAACAAAAGATCGAAGCCCACCTTAAGAAGATGGGACTTAGATATGTAGCCAATTGGCATTAGGTCAAGTGGGAGTTTGTTAGATGTGTGCCCTAGATGCCAGATCGGCTGACACATTCCTGTACAGAACTAAGGGCAAATTTATAATTTTGATTATAAATGAATAAAAGGGTTATTCTTCTATTACATTGTATACATTGTGTCTGTGATACATCTTTTGAGTTAGTAGGAATGTAAATTCATATTTTCAAGAGTTGAAAATTTAAGGCATGAATTTACATAACTAACACATAAACTACTCCTGACCATAGGATCATCATGAGGATGGTGATCGATCTGGAAGGTTGGTGTATGATCACTTTCTTAGGATAGATAAGTCTTGAGTCTATGGTGTGGAGACATCGGAGTGTGAGTATAGATATTCATTGAGAATGAGAGTACTGAGCGTGACCACCTCGAGCAGTCATAAGGAAGTCTACCTTCTCGTCGATGACTAGCTCGATGCTGTAGTTGTGTGTCTAGTTCTTTGACCTGAGGTGCATCGATGGTTCATCTTCAGTGTGTTATAGTTTGACTATATCATAACTCAGTCTCTTAGCCATTCGAAACCCTGAGGTGTATGTTGGCTGTAGCATATCCATTGTAGGAACCAGATCGCACCAAGATGGGATCTATCAACCTCGGTAGATGAGAGGAGTAGTCTTATGATGATCGAAAGATCAAGTCTTTAAGCCCATGGCCATGGCAGAGTGAAATAATGGAAAAAGAGTTTTTCATTGGATTTCACATCGGACTCGGATCGATCGATTGATTCATATGACTGATGTTGGATTTGATGAGTTCACCTTAACCCTAATTCAGTCGGGACTCATGATAGAGGAACTCAATCACACAGATAGCTGCACCAAGAGGTTCATCTTTAGTTCTGATGGGTTGCCACTATATACTGCTAGGTGTCACTGATGGATTTTGAGAGCAATTAGAATGATTTTGATGATCGATCATTCTAATTGTCTGAATCAGAAGAGTTCTGGTCCATCGAAAGGAGTTTTGATGATGTCGATGATGAGATCACGACATGTCTCATTACCATACAGAATTGAACCTAACTGGATTACACAAATAAGGGTTAGGGTCTGGATGTCATCAATTGGGCTACCCCAATTGATTTGGATAAGATCCAATTAGGTTCAAGAAAATCGTGCTAGCACTCGATTGAGCCTAACTTTCTCATCGTGTAATCTTTTCTGTCTCTACTGAGCCAAATGTGATCAGGCTCATTCAGAGAACTTTGGGAAGGTTTCTCTCAGTCTAATTGAAGCTTGTCCAGCTCAGAAAAGGCTTGTCTTAATTCATGAGATGAATTTAAGACAACACCTGCTAATTTCTAGCACCTGCCAATTTCATTTTAGGACATCTGTCAAAAGTTGACATATGGGTCTTAAACTGAAGAGGATTCATTGAAGGATTTTTTATGAAGTGTCCACATATCCAAACCACTTCAAATTGGGCACCATAATCAGATTATAGCATGAGCTCAATTGGATTTAAGTGGGTGCCCCAAATGGATAAGAACCAAAGAGTCCTGATAAACTTGGACTCTTTGGCGCCACCTTATTTGTGCTTATCCAATGTTGGCACCAACATGGGAGAGAGCATGGGGATTCTTATCTGATGTGATTTGATGACATCAATCCATCAATCAAAATTTTTCCAAAATTTATTGAAATTTTTTGATTGGTCGAATGATGTGGCACTGCGCAGCATATAGGATCTATATAAACCCTGCTGCACCTAGGGTTTTGAGATAGAACTTATTTTATATAAAAAACCATTATCTGCCACCCCCTCTCCTCTTCTCTATATCATCCCTACTCTCCTTTCTCCCCTCTTCATGTCCAAGAAGTTGGACGTTCATCTGGCAAAGGTACAAGGCGTGGTGATGCCTGGAATAGAAGGCTGCAGGACATCTTCGACAGGCTGTTGCTCCAACTTCAGAAGGAGTTCTGAAGTACTTCCAAATCAGATATTGATCTAATTTTTGGAGCATAGAATTGTAAGGAGAAGATGTTCTACATCCTACTTGAGTGGATACTGGTAGAGGCCAGGTGCTTGCGTGGCTACATCAGAATCTCAGGCAGTGCTGCGATCATCTACAGGGTAATTAGATTACCCTTGAGGTATGTCTATATTTCTCATACTTTTAGATTTAATTTTAGATTCTAAATATCAGATAATAAAATTAGATCTAATAAAAATTAGATCTAAAAGAGTGTAGGATAAAAATTTTTAATTTATTCCACCCCAGATTTGAAGAAATCTGGAAGATCCTACATAGGAAAAAGGCGGTTTTTCCTTCAGCACCCTCTCCCAATTCTATTCCAAAACATATCCAAAAAAATCTGGGATGCCCCTTCTCATATTTTTTTTATAGTAAATCAATTCTCTAACTAATTTCTCATAAAAAATATCCTCAAAATGTCATACACATAAGGAGAAAAAAATAAGTTGGTGGCAAGGTCTTAGAGATAATGTCAAATATTATCTAGATGGTATCATATTTCAAATCAAATTTGAACATACCATTTAAAATTTGATCCTATCCAAATTTGTATGTACGATAAAGAAGAGAAAGGACTCTTTAGCATAAAAAAATCTCACACAAAAACTTTTTCAGTGTGGAGAAAGATGGCAGCAAAGTGGGAGGCGCATGGGGAGGAAGAGTCCAATCCTATATGGACTCTTTATTTCCTTATTTGAATCCAAACCAAATCACATCTGGTTTAGCCCAAATAAAATAGATGAAACTCAATCTAATTAGATTCATAAATTTTTAATCAAATCTCAATCAAATTAGAAATTTTTTAAACTAAGGTCCTGATTAAATCAGGGATATTTTTCCCTTAGCGATTTGGTCATCTCATAACCTAATCGGGTCAAACCTAATTGAATCTAATTCAATTATAGTTTATTTAATATTTTTTACTTAATAAAATTGAGTTAATCAGTAATCTAATTAATAATTAATTTTTTATTAATTCACTAACACTTGGTGAATAAATTTATTGCAACTTTTGCATAAGGTTAATCATTAATCGAGTTGATGATTAAGCCCTTGAACGATTCTCAATCGTTGATCAGCCACATGATCAATAAGAAATTTTTTTTAAGTGTGATCCTATAGGTTCGAATCTAAGTCAATAGCATAAAAATAAATTTTTAAATCAATCGATGTAACCATTTAGCAATGGTTACCTGACGTCCAGATAGGTTGAATGATGGTGAAGCAACATTCAAGAATCTATTGACGTATGGTTACCATATACTTCATCCCTTTGACCCTAATGCTCGAGGATGACCTGGGATTTAATTGTCAATCCTAGATAAGTCATCCACATTATATTTTAATCTTTCAAATCCATCACATGGATTATCCGGATCCAGATTTTGCTAAATTAAAATACATTGATACATTAACTTCTACTAATTTAGAGGGGTCAATCCCATCTTGACTTACGCACCGATTTGATAAGTACTTGACTGCACTCAAAAATTTTTTGTTACTAAATTAGAAACTTAATTAGTCTGATATCAAAGTACAGTAAGTTGTTTACAAATCAATGTGGTGATCTCAAGTCGGAGGAGTACTTATACCCATACCCTTCACGAGCTATCCTTGACAGCAGAGTGCTTCACAGTTGGTCATATTCAGTGATGATGTACTCGTATATCTCACCTGCATGACATACCAATATCTTCACACTATTTGGTTATGAGGATAATCAATGCATATGGCACACAACGACCTACACTTGATATCGCTATCGTCCTAGTAATAGCGTATCGATTGGTCGTGAACCAATTTAAAGACTACAAGATAAATCTTTCTTTATTAATCAAAATAGTCCTTAGGACTTTATCACAACATAAGAGTTCATTAGAAGATATAATCTTGTGATAAAAAAGATCAAATAACTTTTATTATTTATCAATTCATATATATTTATAATTAGCACAATCGTCAAATGATTGGCTTTAGGATACATTTTCCAACAACTTCCTCTTAGACTAAAGCCCATCAGTATAGTATCATATATCCATCTTTGATTTATCATCTCAGAACTCCTAGATACCAAGGCTTTAGTAAATGGATTGGTCAAGTTCTCCTTTCCGTCGATCTTTTAAAGATTGACGTCACCTTAACAAATTTTTTAAATAAGATAGTAGCGATGCAAAATGCTTGATAAGCTAATGGGACTTCGGCTCTTTGGCATGAGCTATGGCTCGATGTTGTACAATACAGTAGAACCACCATTAGAGGGTGCTACTCCTAGCTTGCCAATGGACCTCAAAATCACATAGCTTCTTTGCAAGCACCGAATGCTGCAATGCATTCTGCCTCACAATTTGAATTTGGCTATATTGCTCTACTTGGAACCTTTCTAGCAGCTTGCTCCATTATTTAGGATAAGGATGTATTCTAATACGTTCTTGCCATTATTATATCTAACTAAAAATCAGAGTCATACTCTATAAATTTTAAGTCAGATTCTCCATAATCGAGTCACTAGTCCTTAGTATTTTTTAAATATCTAAGGATGTCCTTTCAGTGATTCTAACTCAAATCTTGCAGGGATCCACTCACTATTATAGTGAGTATACCATATTCGATCTCATACATAATGTATATGATATAACAAATTCTACTCATAAACACTCTATGTACATTGGACTGGGATAATCCAAGTAGCCTCTTAGATCTGTCTTTATAGATCTTTATCTCCAGGATGAGAGATGTTTTTCCAAAGTCCTTTATGGAGAACTATGATAGTAGCAAAATCTTTATTTCCTATAATGTAAGGAATGTCATTCTCGATTAAGAAAATTTTATTCACATACAAAATAAGAAATACACTCATAGAACTATTAACTTATTCATATTTGCAGGATTTATTTACATTCTCAACGAAGCCATATATTTTGATC